>NW_008349770.1:1350536-1380203 GCF_000622305.1 Nannospalax galili | reverse complement strand
TCCTCATTCAAACCAACACACTGTATAGCACCCCAAGGACTTAAGTGGAATTCTGAAGGAAGTTTTCAGTGGAAAAACCTAAATGAAAATCAGTTGGTGTATAGGTCTGGGGTCCTCGGCCCCTCAGCCCTGTGGTACAAGGGTTATAAATCTTACATTGGCCTAAGAAGTCAGGATTCCCCAGTCCTTGAGAGCAGCTAAGAGTGCCTTTCCAGGGCCTCAGGTGTCTAAGGCCCTGACTCTCAAGGCTGCGGCCGCCGTGCCTGTGCGGACACTGGGGACATCACAGCTTTGCTGCTGCTGACTCCCTGTTGCTGTCAGTGTTGCCTAAAGACCTTCTTCCTGGGTCTAATCAGCCCAAGCCACGACGACTAACGGAGGTAAGACAAGACCATTTGAGAAAAGCCTTTTACCTACTTGAGAACACCAGAGAGGCAGCTCAGGAGGATGGACATCTCCTAAGCAACTCAAAGTGAGCCAAGAAGCCAGAAAGAAAGGTGTGTTTGCTCCGGTCACAACAGACCCTCAGACAAATGAAGGAACATGTTTCCATGGATCACGGCCTCCTCTTTTTACACCAATCGCAATATGCCTCAGGTAAGCCATCGAGGGAAGGGTTCTCATTCTGGCCAAGGTAGAAATGACCGCAGGGAAACTCTTACAAAAGCCATATGAAATGGTTATGGGCAGGGTCTCACCGTCAACAGCTGGAGCTACGCTGGGACAGCCAGCGGCCGCAGTTGTCACACAGCTTCCTCAAGGACCGCCTGGTGTTCAAAGCAGCTAACAGGAGTCCAGACAGTGTCGTGATTGACACTCCTTTGTTCTTGGCAGCCAGGGCATCAAGAAGAGGCTGACAGATGTCAATCAGAGAATCAAATTTATGTGTAGGGTTCTTATTTAGAATAAGAACCTAGTGATAATATTAACATTGATTTTACCGCTTTTCCTGTGGCTGTGATTAAATACTGAACTTGCTCACAGTTGGAGGTTACGGTGACCCCACAGCAGCAGGAGTCTGAGGCATCTGGTCACGTTGCATCTGCAGTCCTGAAGCTCAGAGCCATGAATGCTTGTTCGCAGCTCACTTTCTCCCTTTACACAATGCAGCTCCTGCCTCAGGGAGTGGTGATGCCCAGGATGGGTGGGTTGTCCCTCCTCAGTTAACCTAACCAAGATAATGCCTCATAGATGTGCTCAGAGTGATTCTAAAGATCTCACCAGGTTGACAGTCAGGGATTAACCAACGCAAACCCTTTCCATCGCATACAGCAATTGTACACCTGCCCAGAACTCCAGGGAGAGGCCAGTTCCCCTAAATCCATCTCAGAAGTTACAACTGTAAACTGTGGGTGAAATGTCAAAACCAAATCCCAGAAGGATTATGAGAGAGTAAATGAAAAAGAGTCAGATAGAGGCTGCTGAGATGGCTCATCGGATACTTCCTGCACAAACTGGAGAGAACTAACTCTGAAAGTCATCTGTTCTCATGCACCGTGGAACAGGTATGCTCACAAACACAGACACACATCATAGACACACTACTGGTAATAATAAATGAAATTTAACAAATTAAAAAATATATTGAGGCATTAGAAAGATAACTCAGTGGTTAAGAACACGGGCTGCTCCTGCAGAGAATCCAGATTTTGTTCCCAGCACACACATGGCAGCTAACAACTGTCCTCAACTCCAGTACCAGGGGATCCACACCCTCTTCTAACTTCCATGGGCAATTCATGACAAGGGTGTACTTACATGCATGCAGGCAATATACTCACATACATACAAAAATTAAAAATAAATAAATAAACAAATACATAAAAACTAGACACAGAAACTTGTAGGGAAAGAGGCAGAAATTGGAGTCATGTGTCCCATCATGGCTATCAAGGACCAATGGACGCCCTAAGGCACAGGCAAAACAGAAGGACCAGGCAGAGAGGAAAAGGGTCCTTTGATGATTGACTCTATTTTCATTTGTTCCCGTTTTTGTTGTTTTTGAGACAAGGTTTCCCTGTGTAACCATGACTGGTCTGGAAACTACTATGTAGCCCAGGCTGGCCTTGAATTCATGGAATCCTTCTGCCTCACCCTCTCAAGTGGAGGGATTACAGGTAAGAACCACACACCAATCCTGAGGCCATGATTTTAGGTTTTCATCTCCAGAATCATTGCAAGGTAAGTTTCTGGCATCTTACTCTGCTCTTGAAGTAGGAAACTAAAACAAACGTAATACTAAGTTCCTGTTCTACAATTTCTATGCCAAGAGGAGCTCCCCAACCTCCGAGGAACAAGTATAACTGACGCAGAGACTTTAACGTTACTGGCAAGTGAGAACAGAATTTGGGGAAGAAAAATTCCTGAAAAGACTGCTTTGGGAGAAGGGACTCAGCAGGGTCTGTGAGTTCATTCTACCTTGGACTGGCTGACCCTTGTATGAATCACAAAAGCAGCAATACGCATATTGTGCAAACTGCAAGCAATCTGAGGAGGAGTAAAACAACAAACTGAAATTTGAACTTCTATCACCTCAAGGGGGAGCCCCAGTAAATTCAGAGTTCACAGAAACAATCCTTCAAAGAAACACAGGAGGTCTGCAGTTTCCACTAGAGTCCATGAGCAATGGCCAGGCTACCCTCCCAAAGGACTCAACACACGCATGAGTGGGTCTGCAGACAACCTGCAATAAATACTGGGTGACTCAGAGAAGATCTAATGGTGGAATTAGCACCCACGAAGATAGTATTAACATAAGATCATAAGGCAAAATCTGCTCACACTGACAGAAAATACCAGCAAAGAAATGGAGACTATGGGAAAGCAACTTCATGGAGTCTGTGACCTGAGACAGCTATGTAAGAATCTTAAATCCTCCTGGATGTGAAAACAAATGAACAAATGGAGAAGACAGGAGAGAGTCCGCGAATTTGAATTTGGATTAGGAGAAATGATGAACGGCAGGAAAAAAAATGATTAAAATGTTAGTATAGTTATAAAACAGATCAAAAATGGGAATCTCAGAACCAGATGTGCAGCCAACAAGATCCCAGGAACAGCAGCCATTGTACAAACTTCAATTCAAATTCAAATCCAAAATTTTCCATTGATTATGTGTGACTTTCGTAGAATACATCTTGATCATATTTAGACCTTCTCCCCTGTCTGCATCCCCTGTATCCACCCCCTCCCTGGTTTTCATGCAATCTGTCATATATATTAAGGCCTATCAAGGCAACTTTGTGTTCCCAAATGTCTCTGGGTGTGAGTCTATTCACTGAAGTCTGGTCAATCTATCCATTGTCACACCCTTGAAGAAAATCAACTCTCTCTCTCTCTCTCTCTCTCTCTCTCTCTCTCTCTCTCTCTGTCATCACTTGCCAATAGTTCCTCAGCTAATGTTGGGTCTGCCTATCCATTTCCCAACTTTTATTTGGGGTTGTCTTGTTTGAGTTTGCATGGATCTGTGCATATTGTGACCACTGCTGTAAGTTCATATGAGAAACTTCCCAGTCACCAGGAAAACTATTTCCTAGGGGTCATTCACCCCCCTTGGTGCATACAATCGTTCTTCCCCTTCTTCCACAATGGTCCCTGAGCCCTGGGTGGCAGTGGTTTGACACAGGTGTCCTACCCAAGGACAAGCACTCTGCTGTCTCTTACTTTCTGCACTTTGGCCATCATGGTTTTCTGAGTTAATCACCACCTGTTACATGAGGAAGCTTCAGGGGTGGGAGGTGAGAGATGCATTAGCATTCCTTCTGCCTCCTATTCTGCTCTTGCCTGAGCCTTAGGCGTACAGGTTGCATTGTAGATGTGTGACTTAGGGCTGGGCACCTCACAGACGCTTAGTCTCTGTGTTTGACCAATCGTAGAACTCTGTGGCAGTCTCCATGTACTGAAAAGAAAAGCTTCTTTGATGAGTGATGAGAGGCACACTTGTCTGTAAATATAAGGATGCATATTTAGAGTACAGTAAGAAATTACATTAATCCAGGGATGTGAGAAAAGCAAGTTTTTTTCTAGGATCTATGACCTTTACAGACACGTGTATGTGACTGTTTATAGTATCACACAGGAGTTTTATCCCACTGTGCAGGCCTTAAGTCCAATTACGTAGCTGTTGATTACCCCCAAAATAAAAGTGCCACCACTTCCCCAATAGAGATAGTTTGGTAGGCCAGTCACTGTTGTGTTTAGTGCACTTTACAGCTGGGTAGGGCCATTGATTGGTTTTCTCCCTTGGCAGTTTGCATGGTGTCCTCCAGTACTATGAGAGCTAATCTTCAGAGAGGAGGTTTCCAGGTCAGTTCTAGTTGGGTTGCTCCAATCCTGTGTCCAAAGTATGTCCTGCCTTCAGCAACAGGGTCTTACCTTCAAGTTCCGGAGGCAATCAAGGCTATGGTCATAGCCTGTGTTATTTTGGGAGTCTATTGGACTACCCAAAGCCACAACTTAAGAAGTTCCCCTGCTTGCCGCTGTGTTTCTGTTATACAGCCTTTAGCTATACACATGCACTTGTACACATTTTGTATGTGTATTTTTCAGGAGGCTTTTGAACCCTAATACATTTCCCATATCCCCTTAAGCATTACTTACCACTCCTCTCTCTTCCCCTGTACCACCCCCTCCCACCCAGTTTTCCCATTTACCCCTTGATAATATCTGTCTCCTACTAGCCCCCTCTCTCAAGCTCCTTCTTCCCCTTTACTCCCGTGGCTCCTTTCCATTTTCCTGGCTCCTGAAGTTAAATCAGGATATGTACTCCCATCTAATGATTTAAGATCTGCAAATGAGAAAAAACGTGTTGCTTGTTTTATGATTCTGTGTTCCTTCACTTAGTATAACAGCTTCTAGTTCCATCCATTTACCTGAACATTTCATGATTTTGTCTTTCTTTACCACTGAGTAGAACTCAAAATGTTCCGTATTTTTATTATCCATTCATCAGCTGAGGGACATTTCATTTCTTGGCTACTGTGAAAAGAGTGACAACAAACATGGCTGAGCAGATCTCTACAGTAGGATGAGTCCTGGGTAGACACCAAGGATTGCTATAACTGGATCATATAGTGGATTTAGTTACAATGTCTGAAGACTTCTCCACACTGATTTCCAGAGTACTTTTACCTCGTTTGCAATCCCACCAGCAGTGAATGAGGGTTTCCCTTTCCCGGTATCTGCGCCAACATTTGGTGTCGTTTGTTCTCTTGGTCTTAGCCATTCCGACTAGATAAGATGAAATCTCATAACACAGTTTTGATTTGCATTTCCTTAACTACTAAGGGTTTTGAACTCTTCTGAAGGTATTTCTTAGTCATTTTTATTTCTTCTTTTGAGAGCGCTCTGGTCGGAGCCGCAGCCCATTTTCTGACTGGGTCCTTTGTTTCCTTGGTTCTTTGTTTCTGAGTTCTTTGTGTTGTCTGGTTCCTGATTTCAATGGGAATGCTTCAAGTTTTTCTCCATTTAGAATGATGTTGGCTGTTGGTTTGTTGTATATAGCCCTAATTATATTGAAGTATGTTGCCTCTAATCCAATTCTCCTCAGGATTTTTATCATGAACGCATGCTGATTTTGTCAAAGGCCTTCTCCGTATCGATTGAGATGATCACATGATTTTTGTCTTTAGGTTCATTTATATGATTTATTAACTTTATTGACTTATGTATGTTGAATCATCCCTGCATCTCTGGAATAAAGCCATCTTCCTTGATCATGGTAGATGATCCTTTTGATGTGTGTCTGTCTAATTTGTGAGTAGTTTGTTGAGAACTTTACAGCTATGGTTGTTAGAGATGTGGGCCTATAGTTTTCTTTTCTTGTTGTGTCTTTACCTGGTTTGGGTGTTAGAGTGATTCTGGCTTCATAGAAGGACTTTGGGAGTTCTCCCTCTGTTTTTATCTTTGTAATAACTTAAGAAGTATTGGTTGTAGATCTTCTTTGATGGTCTGGTAAAATTCTGCTGTGATTTCATCTGGACTAGGCTTTTTTTAGTTGCAAGATTTTGTATTACTGTTTAGATTTCCTTAATCTTTGTGGATCTGTTTAAGTTGTTGATCTCCGCTTGCGTTAACTTGGTCATTCCATTGAATTTAAAAATTCATCCATTTCTTTAAGTTTTTCTAATTTAATAGAGTATAGGTTTTTAAAGTATTCTCTTATAATGTTATGGATCCTTTTGATATCTCTTGTGATGGTTCTTCTTATGTTTCTGATCTTGTTGATTTGTATTTGCTCTTTCTTTCTTTAGGTTAGCTGGCCTAAGTGGTCATTCTTTCTGTGAAGTACTAGTATGTGTTTTTCTTATACTCTTTTGTGTTCGTTTTGGTATCTGAATAAATCCTTGCCTTACAAAAGATTAAGCTAGAAGAACTGGAGCGATGACTCAGCAGTTAAGAGTGCTTGCTGCTCTTGCAGAGAACTGGACTTCGATTCCCAGTATCCATAGTGGGCAGCTTACACCTTTCTGTGACTCCAGTTCTAGAAGAGCCAATGCCTTCTTCTGGCCTCTGCAGGCATCTGCATGCACACACACACACACACACACACACACACACACAGAGATGTACATGCATAAACATAGATAAAATAAAAAATAAATCTAAAAAGACAAGTCAAACTGTCTACTATAAAGCCTTTTACATTCAGAAAAGCAATGTATAGGGTTAGATTTATGTGGACACTGTGAAGTGACAGGTACCTAGGAACTTGGAACACTCAAAAAAAAAACAAGAGGACTCCAGGCTGTGCTGCTCATGGTGCCTGTTGTAGAATCCCGAAAGGCTTTTATTAGGACAGCTCAGTGTAAGAATTCACACAGATCTCAGACATGAATAGTGTTTAAGCAGTGCAAAACACAGGAAATTCCTTATCACTATGGTCAGGAGATGGTAGACTTGGTCAGGCTGTGGCAACTTGGTCAAGGCTAAGAGCACATAACAGACCTCCTTAGCACACGTATTGAAGATACCTGCACAAAGTCTCAGCCTTTAAGCCTGCTCTCTCTCTCCAGTCCGTTCCAGTGTTCAAGGTTCAGACACAGTCCCACGCCCAGCATTCTGGGAGGGAACAGGAAGTTTGTTAACCCCTCGTGTGGTAAGTGACATTTGTCCCTAAAAAACAAAAGCAGCAGCTGCACATTTGCTTATTAACTTTATTAGATATTGGGTGAAAATCAATAGTGACATGATATAGGCCTAAATTCTTCTTTATGGAAAGTTGCACGTTCCAAATCAGTTGCATTGATATAAGACCTGAGTCTCTCTTTTTCTTCAAAGTAAGCTTTCCCTTTTCATTTTCAATTCGTTGGTGTTTTTCATCTCTACTGATAAATTCACTTTCACAAGATTTTTATAATGCTCAAATGTCACTTCTTTAATATTTGTTTTAACTGTAATGAGTGCTTTCCTCAAAATATCTCCTATTCATGACTTCTCCCTTGTGAGTTGCTGAGGATTCTATAGGACAGCTTCCAATTGCACGGATACCTTCACCAGCTTCCTCGTTTCGGTGACACGTCTGGAAACCTTACTCTAGTGGTTAAACTTTACTCTTGTCTAATAGTTGGCTGAAGCTTTCATTGACATTTTCTGACTTAGCTTTCCACAGTTGCTGACGATTAAACACTCACTGACTCAGATGTCCTGGGAAGGTCTTACTGTTTTTGGAACTCAGCTTACGTAGAGACCTTCTGATTGGAGCTCTAAATGAATTTTAAAAATAGATATTTTTTCTTATGATTAGGGAAGAAATGATATTTTGTAGTTTTCTACAACCTTAATGAAGGCAAAAACCTGTGTAAATTTTTAACAGAGACGTTTTAGCTTATATTTTTCCTACTCTCACTCAAAACAGCCCATGTATGTTTCAATAGGAATGGGGAGAAAAACCTTCAAGACACCGCTGGTTTTAAATAAATCTCATGTTACCTGTTAATTTCAGGAAGGCAACAGACCAGCTTGGAATATTTCCAGCCTAGGAGCCACACTGACATGGCTACCATCACATGGAAATTTTAATTTTATGACAGAGTGGTGGGCTATACATCAGTACTAAAGTGAATATAATTTAACTGTTGGAGAATGGATTCAGTCATTTTTTTCAAAAGCTTGTTTTCCTCATAACTCTTGAGGTCCTTCTGAACTATATCTAAAATAAAAGGTTTTGGTGCTTAGAAAAGACCAAACTAGATTGGCATCACTTCTTAAAGACATGGTCCAAATTCCTAAGGGCTGCATAGCTGTGTTACCCACTTAGTAGAAATGAAGTCTCTAGTTCCTGTTGGATGATATTTTAGCCACACATTTAGTTAGAAGGATATTAGGTTCAGTTCTTTCTTATAACATTACAGTGAATTGAAAAACTCTAAGAACTGAGCACAATGGTTCACACCCTCAGTGGTTCACACCGTCAGTGGTTCACACCGTCAGTGCTTCACACCATCAGTGGTTCACACCGTCAGTGGTTCACACCGTCAGTGGTTCACACCGCCAGTGGTTCACGCCGTCAGTGGTTCACACCATCAGTGGTCCACACCATCAGCGGAAGGATATTAGGTTCAGTTCTTTCTTATAACATTACAGTGAATTGAAAAAATCTAAGAACTGAGCACAATGGTTCACACCGTCAGTGGTTCACGCCGTCAGTGGTTCACACCGTCAGTGCTTCACGCCGTCAGTGGTTCACGCCGTCAGTGGTTCACGCCGCCAGTGGTTCACGCCGTCAGTGGTTCACACCGTCAGTGGTTCACACCGTCAGTGGTTCACACCGTCAGTGGTTCACACCGTCAGTGGTTCACACCGTCAGTGGTTCACACCGTCAGTGGTTCACACCGTCAGTGGTTCACACCGTCAGTGGTTCACACCGTCAGTGGTTCACACCGTCAGTGGTTCACACCGTCAGTGGTTCACACCGTCAGTGGTTCACACCGTCAGTGGTTCACACCGTCAGTGGTTCACACCGTCAGTGGTTCACACCGTCAGTGGTTCACACCGTCAGTGGTTCACACCGTCAGTGGTTCACACCGTCAGTGGTTCACACCGTCAGTGGTTCACACCGTCAGTGGTTCACACCGTCAGTGGTTCACACCGTCAGTGGTTCACACCGTCAGTGGTTCACACCGTCAGTGGTTCACACCGTCAGTGGTTCACACCGTCAGTGGTTCACACCGTCAGTGGTTCACACCGTCAGTGGTTCACACCGTCAGTGGTTCACACCGCCAGTGGTTCACCCCGTCAGTGGTTCACGCCGTCAGTGGTTCACGCCTTCAGTGGTTCACACCATCAGTGGTTCACACTGCCAGTGGTTCACACCGCCTGTGGTTCACACCATCAGTGGTTCACGCCGTCAGTGGTTCACACCGTCAGTGGTTCACACCATCAGTGGTTCACGCCGTCAGTGGTTCACACCGTCAGTGGTCCACACCGTCAGTGGTTCACACCTTCAGTGCTTCACACCTTCAATGGTTCACACCGCCAGTGGTTCACGCCGTCAGTGGTTCACGCCGTCAGTGGTTCACGCCATCAGTGGTTCACGCCGTCAGTGGTTCACGCCGTCAGTGGTTCACGCCATCAGTGGTTCACGCCGTCAGTGGTTCACGCCGTCAGTGGTTCACGCCATCAGTGGTTCACGCCGTCAGTGGTTCACGCCGTCAGTGGTTCACGCCATCAGTGGTTCACGCCGTCAGTGGTTCACGCCGTCAGTGGTTCACGCCATCAGTGGTTCACGCCGTCAGTGGTTCACGCCGTCAGTGGTTCACGCCATCAGTGGTTCACGCCGTCAGTGGTTCACGCCGTCAGTGGTTCACGCCATCAGTGGTTCACGCCGTCAGTGGTTCACGCCGTCAGTGGTTCACGCCATCAGTGGTTCACGCCGTCAGTGGTTCACGCCGTCAGTGGTTCACGCCATCAGTGGTTCACGCCGTCAGTGGTTCACGCCGTCAGTGGTTCACGCCATCAGTGGTTCACGCCGTCAGTGGTTCACACCGTCAGTGGTTCACACCATCAGTGGTTCACACCTTCAGTGGTTCACACCGTCAGTGGTTCACACCATCAGTGGTTCACGCCGTCAGTGGTTCACACCATCAGTGGTTCACACGGTCAGTGGTTCACACCGTCAGTGGTTCACGCCGTCAGTGGTTCACGCCTTCAGTGGTTCACACCTTCAATGGTTCACACCGCCAGTGGTTCACGCCGCCAGTGGTTCACGCCTTCAGTGGTTCACACCTTCAATGGTTCACACCGCCAGTGGTTCACGCCGCCAGTGGTTCACGCCGTCAGTGGTTCACGCCTTCAGTGGTTCACACCATCAGTGGTTCACACCATCAGTGGTTCACACCGCCAGTGGTTCACACCGCCTGTGGTTCACACCATCAGTGGTTCACGCCATCAGTGGTTCACGCCGTCAGTGGTTCACACCGTCAGTGGTTCACACCTTCAGTGGTTCACACCGTCAGTGGTTCACACCTTCAGTGGTTCACACCTTCAATGGTTCACACCGCCAGTGGTTCACGCCGCCAGTGGTTCACGCCGCCTGTGGTTCACACCGTCAGTGGTTCACGCCGCCAGTGGTTCACGCCTGCAGTGGTTCACGCCGTCAGTGGTTCACACCGTCAGTGGTTCACACCGTCAGTGGTTCACACCGTCAGTGGTTCACACCGTCAGTGGTTCACACCATCAGTGGTTCATGCCGTCAGTGGTTCACACCATCAGTGGTTCACACCTTCAATGGTTCACACCGCCAGTGGTTCACGCCGCCAGTGGTTCACGCCGTCAGTGGTTCACGCCGTCAGTGGTTCACGCCATCAGTGGTTCACGCCGTCAGTGGTTCACACCTTCAGTGGTTCACACCGTCAGTGGTTCACACCGTCAGTGGTTCACACCATCAGTGGTTCATGCCATCAGTGGTTCACACCATCAGTGGTTCACACCTTCAATGGTTCACACCGTCAGTGGTTCATGCCGTCAGTGGTTCACGCCTTCATGGTTCATGCCTTCAATCCCAGCACAGCACAGAGAGACACCATCTCAAATGAAGGAAACAATAGGTCCCAAAGGTGTTTATATGTGATATTTTATTCAAAAGTTACAGATTCAGTAAGGATGAGAAGGGCTTTTCTTAATATTTTATTTATTATTTTTACTTTATGTGTATGAGTGTATTGCCTGCATGCATGTAAGTGCACCTGTGTCATACAATACCTGCAGGGGTCAGAACAGGGTGTCAGATCCCCTAGAACTGGTTGTTAGTGCCATGTGGATGCTGGGAGTCAAACCCAGGTCCTCTGCAAGAACAGTCAGTACCCCAACAGCTGATCCATCTCTCTAATCCCAAGATGAGAAGGGTTTTAATTTCACCCCTCTTCCTTTCACCAGCTCCTATACTCTCCTATTCTAGGGAGACTTCATTCAGTCAGATCCCCAGTGATAACATGGGCTCCTAATAAATGATCAGACATTTAGCTTAGACAGGAGGGAGCTCTCTCCAGGCAGTGACCTCTGTTCAGCCTTACAGTGAATTTCCAAAGAAGGTTTTTGCAATCTTTTATCTGGAGCTCTTCAAAGTTAAGATCTTATTTCATCTATTTTTTCATTTTTATTAGTGTGTATTAATTATATTAATTACTATGTATTAATTATTTTCAATTACTAACGTATATTAATGAATTATAGGGCATATTAATTATAATTGGTTTTGTTCTGAAGGTAATTTTAACAATATGTTTATTGTACCCATATTTGACTATAACCTGTTTCAAGAGGCCAGTTATATAACTTTCCAAGTGTAGTTTTATGTTGTTTCTAAAACAACTAATTTGAGGATATTTTAGATTTTTGTATCAAGAATATTTAACTTGTAGCTATCTTTATCAATATAAAAATCACATTTTAAAACTTTTTCTTACATGTATAATTTTCACAATTATTTCACCTTCACCACTTACTAAAAACGGTTTCAATTACGTACTTTATACCATCTCATTTTCAGAGAATAGGGATTCAGTGATATGAGCACAGGCGTTTTCATTAATTCTAGATATTCAGATTCTAATCCAAAACCAAGAGAAAGGAACAGAAGCACAATCCTGTGAACGAAACTCTTTCTGATCACCATAGATGGAAAGAAGTTGCATTGCTGGAGAAAACATTCAGTGATTGGTTTAGTCCTTTAGTTTGACTGAGAAGGACATAGTTCAGCTAAGATCCTAGTGCTAGTTCCCAGCAACCTGAAAGCCTCATTTCCTTAAGTTCATGCACCAAACCTGCACTTACTCGCCCCACCCATTTCTTGGGCAAAGTTCCCTGAGCTGTGGGTGGGTTTGAAACAATGGTAACAACATGTTTTTCTTAAGCATTATCTGGAAGGATGTATTTTGGCCTCATAAGACCTTTCCAACTCAATAGTTTCTTTCTTACTTGGAAAAAAAAATAATGCACGTCTGTTTTGATTGGTTGATTATTTGGTTATTGGTTGGTTGGTTCCGTGTGTTCTTAGTGATCGATATTAAACCTACAGCCTTGAACACGCTAAGCATACGCTCCAGCTACATCCCTAGTCAATGATCTACCTTTGAATGAAGTTTGAGCTTCTAAAAGAGTTTTGACATTCATGTTCTGATTTGATTCTCACAACTCAGAATATTAGATCTACACAGTATTCTTTTTCGTCTTTCACACATAGGAAGCAGAAGCACAGACATTTACAGAGACAGCGGGCAGAGCAAATGAGGTCTGAACTCTCTCTCTCTCTGAGGCCAAGTGAATACCGCTGACATGAAAGCAGGCTTGGAACCTAGTGAGGCAGAGAAGGGACCAGCACAGGGGACAGAGGGCAGGAGAGGCCAGTGAGGATGGAGGATGTCTGAGAACAGAGTGTGGCTCGGCGGGTGGAGCACTACCTAACATGCACTCAGCCCTGGCTTTGACGAGGTCTGGTGGAACAGCTCTGTAGTTCCAGCACCCAGGAGGAGAGCAAGGAGGATCACAAGTTCAGGGACATCGTTGGATACATAGCAAGTTTGGGACAGCTTGGGCTACATGAGACCCTATCTCAAGCAAAATGAAACACACACACACAAAAAAAAAAAAAAAATTAAAAGAAAATATACTTGAAAATGCCATAATGAAACCGATTACTTTGTAAGCTAACTTTAAAAACTAATTGAAAAAGAACAGTAGAAATTGCTCTTTGAAAACAATACTCCCTGTTCAACCCCTGACTCTATTTCCATTTTGATGTTAAGGCTTCAAAACTGAAGACAATGATATCTGAAGAAAGAATTCCAGATGTTGTAGCCATAAATATTTGATGTTATTAAGCCTCATTAGAACATATCACAAATCATATAAAATCAAAGTTCTGTATGTGTTTATATCTAAGCATATATATTAGTACATATCTTTGACCATTCAGATGTAATGCTCACATGAACGTATCTTTTGAATAAATACAGTATCTAAGGAGTACTATTTACATCTCAAATAACACAAAAAATAACCTTGAATATCCCTCTTCCCATCTCAAAGGCTCCACTATGGACTCTAGCTCACACTTACTGAACAACCTTTTATCCTAGCCACCCAGAATCTATCCCCACAGGCAGCCATTTTTCTAATCTTTTTACTGAAACGTAATCAGAACACTTCTTATTCAAGAAGTGTCTGAAAATTGACCAATTCTTACATATCACAATATTTTAGTTTAAATTAATTATTTTATTTTATATTTATAACCTCCTAAACCGAAATATGGCTGAATAAACCACAGGGGGACAAGGTATGTAGTATTCTGCCAAAGGCATTTTAAGTTCCTCCATTTTTCCATAGGGGTTTGCAACTCTTAAAATAACAACTGCGTCCTTTCCTTCTGTTTTTTTCTTAGCCTATAAACAAAAAGTTTATAGCAAAAACCTTGAATATAAGATTTGGTGCCTTAGCTGTGATTGTGATTTGTCTAGAAATACCACTTATTCTGTTATAGTGTTTATAAACTGAATTTCTGGCAGGCTAATTCTGGCATTAGGAAAAACGAATTCCATGTACAGAGTTTTTGTTTTGTTTTGTTTTGTTTTTTCCAGGAATTATCAGTGCTAAACCTGGTTTTAAGTTACATTTTAACAGTGAGGTAGGGAGGCATTGTCCCAGATGGTGATTGTAAAATGTGCCATAAATTTTAATGAAACAAATAAGTCACTAACAACCCTCCTGCTAACATTGCTAAGCAGGGGCAGACCTTAATAAAATAAATTAAAAAGGCACATGGAACTCTTAAACAGGTGCCAAAGAACCCTAATGTGATTTACTAATTCTGTTAATCACACTGATTGCACAGCACCTGGTCAGCTGTTCAAGTACAGCTGCTTCGTGTAAAATAAGTAAATAAATAAACAAATTTGCTGATCATCAGCTGTCCCAGGCTGTAATGCGGACTGGCAAGTTTTGGGTCACCCCAAGTTCAGGCAGATTTCATAAATACACATATTTTTGGTAGTAATTCAACAGTGGAAACCGTGTTTATGTGGAGTGTGTATGTGGTGTGTGTGTGTGTGTGTGTGTGTGTGTGTGTGTGTGTGTCCCAGTATAACAGACAGGCTCTTGGTTTCGAATTCTGGGAATTCCTTTGCATTTTTCATTAAAAACCTGGCATAAGAGTCTAGAAGTTAGGCATCATTAAGTGTCTAGGAAACCAATGACCTTGGATGTGGTGAGTACCATTTTCAATAAGAGACAACAGACGACCACGGAGGTCACATGACTCAACAGTGTGGCACAGAAGAGGACCAGCAATCTAACGCCAAGCCTCTTAGATCACAGGATATGAAAATGCTTGCGTATAGCATACATGTGCTTTATTAAATTCACAAAATAGAATTCGAAAGATGTGACAAAATGAAGTGACTATCATCTTTAAACCTCTCTCGATGACAGCTCTACCTCACTGTATCCTGCCACAGAATGCTTAGTTCAGGCAAAGTTTGCCATGAATCCTGACGGATCCCAATCTGTGCTTCATTTAATCCTCTTTGTAAGATTAATTCTAGCATGCTGATTGCTCCTCAAGTCTGCTCCTGTCATTTCTTTTCACTTCCTGAAGTAGATGATAAGGAGCTCACTGGAGGTAGACAAGTACCAGCCTCAACGGAGATTACGGTGATTTGTCTCATCTTTGACCCTGAATTACGTTTCAGGACAAACCTAAACCCCTTGTCCATTTCCCAAGGATGTAGTTTAGTTAAAAGAAGAAAAAGCACTCAAAATCCTTGTTAATTAGAGCATGCAAATTGCATTCTATCGTAGTTTTAGAAGTCCATGTGGGAAGAAGCCAGGGAGGGGGGCTCTGTGGGGGTGGTGCTTGGACTTGGTTTCACCTGTTTCACCTACTTACAATCCAGAGTGTCCAGGAGATGGAAGACCTGAGAGATGGAAGCTCTGTGGGGCGGATGTTTGGTCCACATGCTTTCCTCACCTCTTAAAACTGGGAACGGACTAGGCAGCCCGACGGCTGGGCGCTTCAGAGTAAATCCCTTCATATTTTATGTACAAATCCCTCATTACTTCTCAATACTTTATTTTTTGTTTTATACGAAGGAATACAAATAGAACTCTATATTTTTCAAACATTCACATTACAGATTAGTCCTCAATTCCCTCAAGGCAGACTCAAAACATCATCAAAAAAAGCATCATCAAAACTCCATAGTCCTTCCTAAAATCCCTTTCCCCTGACACTGCGTTTATCCTCAACCTATGCCAAATAACTAAAATTTCAAGGACTTCTAGACTATGTATTGTGAACTACTCAGTATTGATTAGGAACGAAGCACACACAGGAAAAAGCAAGTTATGACAGTAGGTGTATGCAAAGTTTGGTCAACTGAGCTAAATTAATGAATGGCCTAAATTAGTGTTTTCATGTCAAATACAACAAACAGCAAAGATCAGAGGGTAAATTTACGTGTGGAGGGCTTTGAAGTCTAGGTTCCCACAGGAAGAAAACTGCATGACAATTCGTGGTTGCCCAGCAGGGGGGCTTCCACACATGCTTGGTTTGATTTGGTTTAATTTTTTTTTTTTTGAGTGCAAACCTGTATTTAGAATGTTCCCTTTTCCATTAGTCCTGAGTGAGAAAAATTTTTTGATTATTTAATCCATTCAAGAAGACTATCCAAAGTGATGCTGTTCCATAAACCTGAACCAATCTACAAATGCATAAGTTGAAGAAACTCTGCCGACCTGTGTCCAGTAAAATTTGGTATTAGCAAGAACCAGCTCTGCCTACCTGCATGGTAGAGCATATCAGGCTTGTGCTGGGGCTGAGGACATTAACCCTCCAGGTAGCAAAGAGAAAGGAGCTGTCTGGTCTTTAGTAAATTCATTTATTTATGTATTTATTGCACCTGAAGATGCTAGCTAGTGGCTGGAGAGTTGGCTCAGGGTTAGGAACACCTGTTCTTGCAGAGGTCCTCAGCTCAGTTCCCAGCACCCATATCCAGCAGCTCCAGAGGATCAATGCCCTCTTCTGGTCTCTGTGAACCCGCCCCCCATGCCCTGAAACACACAAAGTGGATAGACAGTATACACAAATAAAAATTAAAATAAATCTTTTAAAAGAAGATACTATCTAGAACTATGTGCAACCTTTTGGCATTCACTACCCAGTCCCCCTGTATTCCCCCCTACACACAGTAGATAGACAGTATACACAAATAAAAATTAAAATAAATCTTTTAAAAGAAGATACTATCTAGAACTATATGCAACCTTTTGGAATTCACTACCCAGTCCCCTGAATTTTTCTCTTAATGTTCCTGAGTGAATCATATATTTCTTAGGACCCTAGTTACCTTTTTAAGGAAAGAAACATTGTTTTTCTTTTTTTTTTTCTTGATATCCTATAAGTTTAATTTTTTTTATCTGCAGCATCATTGTTATTATAGAAATTTTTGCTATAGGAGATGTTTTAATATAATGGAATAATATTGCATACATGATGACATAGTATATCACATGGTCTCGATAAAGTTTTCATAAAAATTAAACAAAACAAGCCGGGCGTCGTGGCACACACCTTTAATCCCAGCACTGGGGAGGCAGAGGTAAGCAGATCCTCTGATCTTAGAGGGCCTTGCACGGTATGGGTGCACTTACAACCATGCAGACAATACACTCATACAAAATAAATAAATAAATAAATAAATAAATAAGTCAAGTGGGCACGGTGACTCATGCCTGTACACCCAGCACTTGGAAAGCCAAGGCAGAATTGTCATAAGTTTGAAGCCAGTCTGAGGTACACAGTGAGACCCTGTTTCAAAAACAAGCTATTGCTCATTCACCCTCAAATAACTCCATGAAAGACCTATGGTTATTGATTATTTGCTTTTTGTAAGACGGAAACATTGTTTTTCTAATAGACACTGAGGGAAAGTCAGAACAAGAGATTACTTTATCTAAATTGTTTAATTTCAAATACCAATAACTCAGAAAACAAATGGTTTACATTTGTGCTGCATTTTTAATGTAAATGTAACCTTAATGTCAAAGTCATTTCTAAATAGTTTCCATAAATTTAAATTTCATTCAAGGTGATTAGGAAGAGGCAGACTGCCTGTTAAAGGGGGGACCCTCCTGTTTACACATGTAAAACTTTCAAGTCAATGTCTCAACCCTGAACGGCATCTTTTGACCCCAATTTGTCTTACCCCCAGTCAAAGAAAAGGAAGAACACACTTCTTTTTAAATTAATGCTGGGCAACACCAACATATCGCACAGATCTCAGCCTTACCGCCATCAGAGCCTCGCAGAAATGGAAGGCTTTAAACCTGGCTTTAGATGTTAAGTTATTTCTGAATTGGGGGCCAGGTGACGATAAACCAACAGAGCTGGATGAGACGCTGAAGCTGTCTTACCCAAGGTGGAGTTTCTCATACCTTCCCCCAGACAAGTGTAATTGGTCAGAGCCTGTTGTGTTTATTTGGATACACATAGAAAAAGAGGGTTTTTTATCTCTGTTCTTCAGTGTGCTCCCAAAGCTAAGGCGGGTGACGGGGATTAAGAATAATTGCAAAGGGAGTCAAGACAGGAGGAAGAAAACATTCCCAGCAGAGCTGGAGTTTGGGAACTGGAGCAGGTGCTGTGGGGGAGGCCTGTGGATTCAGCTAATTTGAGCCATGGTGGCCTGTTAGGGCCCCACAGATTCAACCTTCCTGCTGGGAGGGCACTGGCTGCCTGGGAGCAGAGAGGATGCCAGGGTGGCCCGCGGCAGCTCCATGGCTACTGGGGTGAGCAGACCCGGCCTCTCTCTCACTGCCGCCTTTGTCAGATGTCAGCCAGTTGTGGATTGCGTGGCCTCGGCATAATCCTCTCCCTTTGGCTCATCGTCCTGATTTAGCAATCACTGTATTATTAGAAGGAAGCACAGTGGCAGGTGACAGAGTCCCACAACTTCCAGTCTGTAGTTCTGAACCCTTTCAGTGGGTTTTCAGTGTTGGATAGCCCTCTTCAGCTCGAGTATTCCCATTGTGAAAGAAAAAATAGCGGATTTCTTTCTCCATTTGAGGAGTCTGACCCAGGGAGGGCTGGAAGGTGGGGGTGAAAGTATAGAAAGAGACGTGGACACAAAGGTCTTTCTGTGGCTCCAAGAACAGCTGGAATACACCAAGAGCTGCAGGCCTCCGTGTTCCCATCACCCTGGTGCACCCAGCCGCGGCTTCCATCCACAGACAGAGCCAAGGTCCTAGGATGCACCTCAGTGAGAACCTCTTGTTGAATGAAACTTTATTTTAGAGAACGCTACACTACCTGGTCGCCCTCGGGTTCTCCTGGCATTAGGGAACAAGGATTAGAGACGCTTTAGTTCCAAGGTGCCTGTGTGTTCTAAACTCAATGAAAGAAGTTTCAACAGCAGCTGAATTATTTTGATGACTTTTGAAAGAAGTGTTGTTGGGTTTCAGACCACAGAAAGAAAAGGGCCCAGTTTTTATACCTGAGTTAGTTCTTTTGAAATCCAAAAACTTGCAGGAAAACTGTTAGAACTGTTTATTAATCTGCATTCTAAAAATAAAAAGTACGAAAGTTACCTGTTCTGGTATGTACTGAATACATGTCCATACCAGTGTGTAATAGAAATATCCTGTCTATTTGAACAGAGTCTACTTTGAAACTTCATGTGCTGTCAACTAGGAGAAATGAAAGGATTAGCATTTCGGGCACACAAAATTATAAAATGAGCTCTTTGTGAAGTTACACATGTATCTAGGAACAATCTTTTCCTCTTCATAGATCATCAAGTAGCACACAAAATACCAGCAAACAAACTATGTGGACTGCTCAAAGCCCAGTGACGGTTTCTAGGGAACCTTGTTACTTTGATGAACATATACACATACACATTTAAAAAGCTAGAAGAGAACATTCAAATGAACTCATCAGGAGCTGGGGAGATGTCTGAGAGGGTTGGTGCTTGCTGCACAAGAATGAAGTCCTGAGCTCAGCTCCCAGCATTCCTGTGAAAACCAGGCAAGATGGTGTGTGGCTGCAACCCCAGAGCAACACTGGGACCGGTGAATCTTGGCGCTTCACTGGCAAAGCTCTCTAGCTAAAATGGAGAGCTCTAGGTCCGGTGCAAGACCGTGCCTCAAAGAATAAAGTGCAAAGCTGGGCGTGGTGGCACATGCCTTTAGTCTCAGCACGTGGGAGGCAAAGGCCAGCACACATGTGTATACAGGAGTAATCAGGAAGGTAACGAGCTCGTCATTAATGTTTGAGCATTTCCTAATAAGTCAGATATGCCAGAGAAACAAGGATACGTCATTAATGGATTTAAGAGCATCTTCCATAAAGATCAGTTGAATAAATGACATGGTTGAGATAAAGTGAATATACATGTGCTAACTATGTATAAAATTAATATTTAATGTGCACAGACAGGAGAACTGACACTACCTGTCTAGATGCTTGCGTGCAGGGTAAATGTGTGTTGGGTTGTTCTAGGAACGACATGGTAAATGGATTTTACTATTCTCTTTATCAGTTACGTATGTTTAAAATTGTGTCTATAGATGTCAGGTTGAAAGGGGATAGACTGCAAGACTGTGATAGGTCAACTTGGAAAGACAGGGAATGATATTTTTGTTTCTTTCTTTTTTTTTTTTTTTTTTTTTTTTTTTTTTTTTTTTTGTCTTTGTGAGACAGTCACCCTGTAGCCCCAGCTGTCCTGGAGCTCACTAAGTACACCAGGCTGGCCTCAAACTCACAAAGATCCTCCTGCCTCTGCTTCCCAAGTGCTGGGATTAAAGGCATGCGCCACCATGCCCTGCCTGGAATGATGTTTTATAGATGATTTTCTCTACTTGCTCCAGGTGAGATGTGGAAAGAGAACAATGTACAAAATTGGGTCATTCCTTCATGTAGGTAATTCCTGGGAGTGAAACAGAATCAGGAGAACACTAATGAGATCAGGTACTAAACAAAGACAGCCCTCTTAGAGATATGTGGAGGATGGGCTAATGCTTCCTTTTACATATAAACACACTAAATGAATTTTTAAATATTTCCTCAAAATTAAGATACTCCCTCCTAGAGAAAAGAAGGCTCATAAGATCCAAGAAGTTCAGGAAACTTGCAAGACTGAGGAAGCCCAGAAAGTTAAAAGATTATAAAGATAATAAAAAAAGTTGCTGGGGAGAGGAGTCTCTCCAGTGGGGCGGCCCGCAGGCTGGACAGAGAGCTCCGGGGAGGCCGTTTGCATGAGTCTCACCCATGCTGACATGGACTCTTGGTGATGCCACTACCCTTGAAACACCCATGCTCTTGTAAGTTACCCCCAATACACTCATTGGTTTGCCCTATCTGGATTGTTCACACAGCAGCAACATATACAGACTAGTCTTATAAATTGTTATGACACTTTGAGAGGGGTAAGAAGGTATGTAATCAATGCATATATAGAAGGTATGTACTTAATGTATATATAGGGACAGCATGCAAAAACACAGACTGGCCCAGGCACATTGACACACTTTGAAGGGACCATCACCTGTGAGCCTCATATCTTGCTGGACAGTGTTTACCTAGTAAAAGTCAGAGCCAGGAAACAATCTGTTCCATGTAGCCCATACATTTACATTATTCCCTAACGCCCAGTTATTTGTATTGTCTCCGTAGGCAGCGTGTACCCTTTGCTTATTTTTGCCTCATTATTTGCATATATATCTACCTTAATTTATTTTTAAATTTCCGCATTCCATATTTTGAAATGTTGGATTTTTTTAAAACTTCCATATTTCCACAAACTTAATTTACTACTCCGTCTCTCCAAGGATTCTTTAGAGATAGAACTGAGACCCTTGGGGTCGAATATTTTATCATCTGATGCATAAATTTGTGTTTCAAAAAGAAGATATAAATTCAGAATCTTCTTTCCCCAAGTATAAGATGAAGAGAAATATTAACAATTCTAGACTCTCTAGCATATTGAATAATCTGGATTGCTTAAGGAAGAATAATTTTGGAATCATAAAGAACCTTAGAAATCATCTTTTGTAGCTCTGGTTTTAAAGTTTTCTACCACTTTCTGAGATATTATCTTAAAATTTTCCTTCCCAAAGGGACCACAACAGAGGAGACTTGGCAGCTGGCTCTGTGACATGACTTGTTGGCTTAGAGTTACCTTGCAACTGCTTTATGGGGACTTGCACAGATCACGGCTGAAACACAGAGCCAGGTATGGGGATGTATGACTGTAATGACCGAATTTGGGAAGCTCAGGAAGGATGATTGTGGGTTCAAGGCAAGCCTGGGCTACATAGTGAGACTTTCTCAAAAAAAAAAAAAAAGAAAGAAAGAAAGAAAGAAAAGAAAAACAAAACAGAGGCTGACCTGGTTCCGTGGGTAAGGGAATTGGTGCACAAATCTAGTAACCTGGAGAACAAGTTCCACAAAGACAGTGGTCCCATGGTACACACACACACACACACACACACACACACACACACACACACATACACACACAAACCACATAGCACATACATAATTATTAGAAAAAGCAAAAGAATTAGAACACACAGAACTGCTATTTATGCTATCAGAAGGGAACCACCAATGCCCTAAGGGTATGTACAAAAGCAGACTTCCTTCCCAGATTCCCCGTATGTCAGCCACATCTAGCTGCACCCTGTTATTTAACATGAGCTGATTATCTTTACAGTCCAAGCTAGGAATGACCCAAGTAGTGGGAGAGAGACAGCAAAACACAAAACCATGTGTGCAAAGTGTCAAACAGTGTGCCATTCTATCTTCCTTAGCATGGAAACTTTCTCTAGCAGAGCATTTTATTCATCCTATGATGCGTGGTCGCCAATGTCTAAAAGATATCTCCTCAGTTAATGTCACTACTAAACGCAGTTTCTGATGGTAAAGTGCCCTTTAATGTACTTAATAATATATACATAACCCCTCCCCCATCCCAGCAGGGGTTTTAGTACTTTCTGATGGGTTTTTTTGTGTTAATGGCTCTCAGAGCTTTATGAGTAGAAAAACAACACCTTTTAATTTTCTTGCCCAATAACTATCTTCAATTTTATTTTGGTGTCTATCAATCATCTATATCTATCTGTCTATGTATCTATCATCTATGTATCTATCATCTATCTATCTATCTATCATCATCATCTATCTATCTATCATCTATCACCTGTTCTCACATCTAAAACCAGATTGTGGTTTCTTTTATATATATACAGGGCCTCCCTGTAGCCTCATCTGGCCTGGAACTCACTGTGTAGACCAGAATAGCCTAGATCTCCCAGAGATCCACCTGTCTTTGCTTGCCAAGTGCTGGGATTAAAGTCGTGTGTCACAGCACTCGGCTTTGAGTTTCTTTTGATGTTTTAGACTTGGCTGTCCTCACAATAACAAAATTAAGTTACTGTGACACTTCAGAACATTTGAGTTGAGTTTGATCCCCACAGAGATCCCGGGATATCTTTCCATTGCTACAGACAGATGTGCACTGAAAACTCTGGCTTATCATCTCATTGGGAAGTTCCATTGTTTCCTAACTAAAGGATTTAGTAATGCAACTCAAATTCTCTCCTGGAGTTGAAAAATGAACTTGTAACATGTATTCTCTGGACATTTTACTACCCGTATCTCTTTCTACAAAGAACAGCATAATTCTTCATAGACAGAAGAATTACTCCATGCCTAAAATACAAGCCCTAGAATTGTGAGCTTGACAAATTGCCATATATGTGAAGTCTGGCAGGAGGGTGTAGAGTTTGGGGGTAAGGCTAAACATTTTTCTCTATCACTGTCTCAATGTTTGGGGATATTTTTTCTGTCTCACCAAATGGCAAAACCTTGATTTGAAAAACTATACTTTAAAATAAAATAATTTTAGAGTTAAAACTAAGCCAGGCTGGGAGTGGTGGTGCACTCAGAAGGCAGACGCAGGCAGATCTCTGGGAGATCTAGGCCAGCCTGGTCTACATAGTGAGTCCAGACCAGATGGGGCTACAGGGAGACCCTGACTTGAAAAACCAAAAACCAAAACGAAAATAAACAAATAAAAACCAACTAAGCCATTTGGATACTTTAATCTCTTCACAGAGGACATACTTTCAAAGACTACTTTACTGTGAAAATTTCAAATATATGCCAAAATAAATAACCTGGAGAGTTATCTGGCATTAAAAAAAAAAAAAAAAAAAAAAAAAACATGCTCAAGCTGGGGAAATGCCCACTGTGCAAGTCTGAGAAGCTGAGCACGGCTCCCCAGCAGCGGGATGAGAGTCAGGGGGACTGAATGAAAGTGAAAGTCATGCACTTGCTGTCTTAACAGTGAGGAGGAAGGACACAGCGCATCCCTGCAGCTCGCCTGCCAGCCCCACCCAGCCCTCGAGCGCCAGTGACAGTCCTGTCTCAAAAATAAAGTAGGGAGTAATTGAGAAAGAAATCCAGTGTTGACCTCTGGCCTTCACACACACACTCACATATGCACACACAGACACACATGCACACGCGTACTGGACCAGGTGCACACATGCATGCACAAACTCACACATGCACACATACACATGTGCACACACACACACACACACACACACACACACACACACACACCACACACACCAAAACTCTTGCTATGCCATTTACCACTCCTGACCAGCCCTGGAAAATTCATTTCCTCCAAGAGGCGCTGTTTCCTTTAAATGTAGATTGTCATTTATAAACCAATACACCTTATTTCCTCTGTGCCATTCTGCATGTCCTGTCCTGATTCAATGGTGTTTCTATTTCTATGTCAATCTCAAATTACGAATGCTATAGACTTCACGGGATAATTTAATTTCTGACAGGTCTAGGTGCCGCCCACCTGTTGCCAATTCTTATTTTTTTAAGAATTTCCCCAAGTACCTTTCTTATAGACTTTCAAATCATGCTTTGCATTACATGGGTATCTCAAAAAAAATTGAGACATTACGCAGGACAGTGTCTCTACATGTGTTTCCCCTATGCCTATGGAATGCAGTTCATTGTTCCTATGACCAATTCCTATGTTGCTATTCACATAAAAAGTCATGTGATTTCCATATTTTTAGCTCTGTTTTAGCCAGAAACTGAATATTTTTGCATCTTAAATTGTAACTTTATAGATGTTACCGAATCCTGAAGCATAATTCTTGCTCGGCTTGCCAAAATAACTCCATTAAATCCTTCATCTTTATAAATATATATTTTATTTTATGTGTGACTTTGTGGGACAAGGTACTGACGCTACTCAAGTCATCATGGGGATTGGCCCTCATTCTAGCAGCATAAGCGTTCCTCTTGTGCAAAGTGTGCAGCTTTTTTCTGTTTGACAAGAAAAATACAGTTTTGCAACAAAATGACACACCCCATCAAGGAAAACGAGACAGAGAGAAAACCATATTCACGCTTATTATAAAACTTAGGAATAAAGCAACTTTGGTCAGCACCTCTCCACACCATGGTCAGTAATGGCCAGGATCTTTTGGAACTGGAAGCATCAACTGTGTGTGTTTCCTGCCTTTACCACCTGCAGCAAATTCTGAAGTTGTGGCTGCCATTTGTTTACCTCGGTGCAACAAGTTAAAGCAAGTTCATAAGACAGCTAGCTGTGCTTCCTTGTGCCTACCTATATTCAGAAGGAATGGAGGTAGTCCGGTACATTAGCATACAGCAACTTGCCAGTGCCTGGCCTTGTGTGTTTACTGTTAAGCCATGTTTTATCTTAAGTGTAGGACTTCTGTATGCTGCATAATATGTATGTTTAGAGATTATGGAAAAGAAATTTGAAATTATTGGAGGACAAGAGAAATAACTACCCCAGGACTCAGAGTTAGTTTTTGAAACAGTGTACTCAGTTGGATTCTGAACTTTCATGAAGCCAAAACAAACCAAACCAGAGAGAGAATGTAACGAACGGTCTGTTTTCAGATCTCTGAGATTAATGTCCTCAGATGCCCTGTGCATGAGCACAGGATACGTGCACGAATCATAACTGCCGCAGATGTTGTTTACTTTGTTAACACTGTTGTGAATAAAGAGAGGAAATAAGTAAAAATAACATATATTAGAAATGATTCTAAATAATTTGAATTCCTTGAGTAAAAGCAAATTAATTAAATCCCTTAAACATAATGACAGATTAAATACCAATTCTCATAAAATAATGATTTTACAGGGAGCTGTTGAAATACATTTTCAACTTTGCTGTTGAAAAATATACCTTCCCCTCCTAAAACTACTTTTAGAACCATTAAAATGAATTTCAATATGAACCTCATCTACATATGGTATCGTCTAGAATGTGTAGTGTAGTGTAGACCTTGTAGAATATTTTGGAGCTGTGAAAAGCAAACAAAATATTCACTTCCTCTACAGCACGTTACAGGGCCGCCTTTTCGGAGAACTGCAGAACTCGGGGGAAGTCGCAGCACGAGGTAAGCTAGCCCCGGCTACCACAGCCCACTTTGGTGACTTCATTTCCAATGTGTTCCTCATCTCAAAATATCAGTCCGAATTTCCCAATGCACTTACTCTGTTCGGGTGTCTGAGGAGACATTTATGAGGAAGCAGGGTCCTGACTTTCACCTCCACGATCTCGCAGTGACTCTTGGAAAATCTGTGGTAAGTACAGAACATTGACATCTGTTTACTGCATGACGGCACAGACTCGGGCTCCATCAGACTGCATGACAACACTTTCAGGTTTTATGTTGTATGCAGTGCGCCGTGGACATATTCATGAGAAGACCAAATTTCCTGCCGTAAAAGAACTTTCACCTACTGAGAGAAATAAGTATGTAGTCACCCTACAAGCTTCTTGATATTTGAATAAATATAACATTAATAACCTTGTCTCTTTGAATAAAGAAAATCACCCTAAGCAGGGGATATTTATATCATGGTAGAGGATTATTAAAATTCTACTTGATAAGAAAACATGCAGAAGGATATTTGAAAACAGCGATAGGATTTCAGAAGTGTCAGTGGTGGTATGAGCTGCAGGCAATGTGCTGACTTCTCAGATTTGAACTTCAAGGCCAGTGGAAAATGGGTGTAAAGATACCACGAAAATTTGTGTTGGTTTCATACCATATCAAGGAATAGGCTGAAGCATCATTTGCTGGAATTCCCACTTCTGAGGGCTGGTACTGAGGAGGGTGTCAGAGGTTTAGAGTGCAGAAGAGAACACCCGTGGGTTCGGGCATTGGTTGGACACCAGCTGGTAATACTGCTTGTGTGGTTTGCTTCATGTTTAATTGCCAGTACACAGCTCCCAGGTTGCCAAGTCCTTACTTAGCTCCCAACAGATCTCTTCCCTGAGTCCTCACACTGGGAAGAACAGGCGCACAGGGCACTGGCCTCCTCAGGGCTGTCACCTGCATTGCTGGGACTGAATGCATCAAAAGAAACATACATTCCAGTGTGCTGCTTGGATTGCATGCGTTCTTTCTGGGCTCCAGCTTTCTGCCCATTGCCGGTTCTATTTCCCCATAACAACTTCAGCCATGACACCAGCTGCAGAGGTGACAGCCGCACACGGACTTCTTCAACAGCTTCTTCTATTATGGCAGGAAAAAAAAAAAAAACCCTAAAACAAATCCTTCTTGTGACCACTTGGTGATTTTCATTTTCCAGGTTGACTCCCAAGATGTGCCATGTTCTCCTCTATTTATAATTTACAAATAAGTATCATGAACATTGTTTTTGCCACCGAATAGGTCATTAAATCAGAGCGATTGTTTCCTGCATGTTTATCAATCTGTTAAATAGTGAAGAAACATGAGAGTTTGTTTTAGAGTACAGAATGGCTCACTGTACCTACAGGAACATCTTGATGAAAGTTCTTCCTCCTAGGGAAGAAGCTAAGTAAAGGGACAGTTGGATGCAAGTTTGTTCCCTTAGACTAAGGCTAGAGATGCACTTTTATGCCAGGACTAACATGGAATTGGGGTTCTACAGATGAGGATTGTTTACATAGGTATATTTACTCCCTCCCAGGCAAAAATGTTATTTATTAATGCTGCTGTTAGATCCTTCTCTTTTTAAATTTTTAATTCAATTTAATTTTGTGTGTATGAGTATATTACCTGCATGTATGTAAGTGTACCCATGTCGTGCAATGCCTGAGGCAGTCAGAAGAGGGCTTTAGGTCCCCTAAAACTGAGTCATGCATGGTAGTTAGCTGCCATGTGGGTGCTGGGAATTAGACCCAGGTCTTCTGCAAGAGCAGCCAGTGCTCTTAACTGCTGAGCTATCTCTCCAGCCCCAGATTCTTCAGTATACCATCTCCTTTGAGGTCCCAGGGTGTTCTCCCATATCTGTTGCCTTGAACCAAGGGTAACTAGTCAACCTCTGAACATATGTGTAGCAAATTTGATAACTAAGTCTGCCAAATACAGCAACCAAGTCATAAAGATTGGCTCATAGCCCCTGCCTTGTAGGCTGGTAAATTTAGCTGATAGTCACTTGCAGCTGCATCAGTCTGTCTCTGCTTTATTTGGATGAAGAAGATATGAAACAAAACATGACCCTGACTCATTTGCTGAAGATCCAAAATTGTGTTTGGTCAGAGTTGCTCCTTCCAGTCCTGAAAATGGAATAGTGTTTTGGGCTAAAAAATGTAGAAAAGTGTCTAACCATTCCTGACAAGGGGTGTGTGTGTGTGTGTGTGTGTGTGTGTGTGTGTGTGTGTGTGTGTGTGTGTGTAGCAGAGACCCGTGATAATTTCAGGAACCTGAAGAGCTTGTCCCTGTGATGCAGCTTAGAAAGGAAGAAAGGGTCTCTATTGATGAAAAACATGCAGACAGCTTAGCTCTAGTCATTCCATCAGCTTTGCTGCCCTGCTCTGCTATATAAAAAACAATAGTGCAATTAAGAAATCAATTGTGGGGGCTGGAGAGATAGCTCAGCAGTTAGAGCACTGGCTGCTCTTGCAGAGGACCCAGGTTCGATTCCCAGCACCCACATGGCAACTAACAACTGTTCATAACTCCAATTCCAGAGGATCCACTGTCATCTTCTAGCCTCTGTGGGCACTGCACACATATGGTACACTTACATACATGCAGGCAAAATAGTCATACACATAAAATAAAAATAAATAATCCCAATAAATGAAAAAAGAAATCATTGGTGATTACTGTATGGTGGTAATGCAATCTCTGGAGGAAAAAAATTCTCTGAGAAAAAAGAAAATTAATTTGGTAGTGATCATAACGTCCCTCCACACACACCTCCCCTCAAAGCTAATGGGAGTTAAAAAGATAGAACTTGAAGTTTCATTTTCTGAATAACAAGATGATTTCACTCATTCCTAAACCAACACAGCCTCTGCAGTGAAGATAACAATATCTACTTTCTTTTGAGATAAAAATTTCCAAGCAGAACACAGGGAATTTCAAAATTAAATTATGCACTGGTAGCTTTACTCATTAGTTGTCTGTTTATTACTATCCAAGTGAATGAGCTCCAGAAAAGATAATTTATTGATTTCCCACTCAGTAGAACATTGAAATGGTCAGAAAACACTGGAAGCAGACACAGAGGTAGAGGCTGAGTAGCTAATGCATTTCACCATAGAGACATAGAAGACATCTCTTATTTGAACCTTACAAAAATTTGAAATTGGACTGATGACATTTTATTAAGATCATGACGATGAAGGAGCAGTTATGTTCAATCTAAACGGTCTTCAGGAAGGACAGGAGGCTTGAGCACTTTTAAGGAAATATGTGTGAAGTGGGATAATTTCAACAAATATCACAACATTTTGAAAGGTGCATTGTCATTTATTAAAAATTCCAGTACTATGGTTTGTCATAATAATTAAGTCTGCAGCTACAAAGATTTTCTTTGCAATGCTAATTAGACAATCTAGCAATTGGTGACACCCAAAAGAATCAAGCACAGAGAACCCTGTAGGTGTGTGTCTCTGCCCACTCTTTCGGCACTGGTGGATGGAGCAAGCTCAGAGGTTCTCTCTCAGTCTCTCACAGTTCTCCAACCACTGTTTCAATTTAGCCTCAGAGACCATCCTCGTTGTCATCTATAACCCTGGTTCAACCAACACCACCATTTTCACAGTAATATATTATATATAGAGAGAGGGAGGGATTAGATAAATTAGATGATAGATA
>NW_008349770.1:1330412-1349817 GCF_000622305.1 Nannospalax galili | reverse complement strand
TAGATAGATAGATAGATGGATGGATGGATGGATGGATGGATAGATAGATAGATTAGATAGATAGATGACTGATAGATGATAGATGATAGATGATAGATAGATAGATAGATAGATAGATAGATGACAGATAGATAGATGATAGATAATGATAGATGATAGATAGATGATAGATAAATGATAGATGGATAGATGATAGATAGTTGATGGATAGATGATAGATGATAGATAGACGGTTGATGGATAGATGATAAATAACCTCTAACCCTAACCCTCTGCTAGGCCCCCCTTCTTTCCCTCTGAACCTCTTTTCTCCCATGCCTTCCCCCAGTGTGTTCATGATTGAGGACAATGACCCCTGCCCCCAGTAAACATTCACAGTCCACAGTCTTGCTGGAATGGACAGAATCTTGGGGCAGCTCCTCTGTCCATAAGAACCTGGAAGGGCCCAATTTTGTGCAGTATCCATTGCTGCTGTGTGTTATGGTTACATTTTATTTCCAACCAACAGGAGCTTCTCAGATATGCCAGAACTGTCCCATCAAAGTGGAGACTTTCACCACCCTACACCTGCACAGGTGCCCTAACTGATCTCTGGGCTTGTTTTTCCACCATGGTGGTGGACGAGGAAGGTGGAGATAATCATTACTCTTGGCATTGATGGAGAAGATGAGTGAAGGCCTAAGTGTCTTCCAAAGATGCTAAACCAGGGTATGGGCCATATCTATTCCAGGATGAGAAGGGTCCAACCTGGCCTGGCCAAGGATGAGAGTCTGAGGTTTGGGGTTCTAAGCTTCTACCTGCAGCTCACAGCTCACTCACCTACTTCATAGATGATAGGATGAAATTCTCGGGAAGGTAGACCCCCATCTGAGAACGACTGCAGGCCAGGTGGCTGTGAGGCTTCCTATGATACTTGCCTTTACCCACTGTTAGGAGCCTTTCGATTCTGGGGACCTTGGAGGAGCTTTTCTGATTCTCTTGGTGCCTGGGTTTCTGAGTAGGCTTTTCCCTTCAGCTGAAAGGGAGAGTTGTTTTTGTTTTTTAATATTTATTATTTTATTTTATGTGTATGAGTGTATTGTCTGCATGTATGTAAGTGCACCCATGTCATTCAATGCCCATGGAGGTCAGAAAAGGGAGTTTGATTCCTCTGGAACTGGAGTTACAGATGGTTGTTAGCCAACCTGTGGGCTCTGAGAATCTAACGCAGGTCCTCTACAAGAGCATCTAGTGCTCTTAACTGCTGACTCTCCAGCCCAAAAGAGAGATGCTTAACCTCCTTGGAGTCCGTTCAGTCATGAGAACAAATGGAAATAATAAAATATTTTCAATAAAATAAATTGATAATCAGATACACATAAAATTCCAGCCAAATAGTAAAAAAAAAAAATGTGACTGATAAAATATGTTCAAAATACATTGTTAAAGAAAAATCCTTTAGCAGGGAGCTAAAGGTATAGGTCAGTTGGCAGAATGTTTGCTTGGCATGCATGAAGCTCTGGGCTTGATCCCCCACTACCACTAAACCAGGTGTGGTGGTGTAGGCCTGTAATACCAACACTCAGGAGGTAGAAGGAGGAAGATCAGGAATTCAAGGTCATCCTCAGTCACATAGCATGATGAGGTCAGCTTGGGATAGATGAGACATTATCTAAAAAAAAAAAGGAAAAAAAAAAGAAAAACACACTCTTTACCAAATAAATTGAGTGCTCTGTGTTGGATGCATGTGAGTGTGTGTGTGTGTGTGTGTGTGTGTGTGAGAGAGAGAGAGAGAGAGAGAGAGAGAGAGAGAGCCATCAATCAATCTGGAATGATACATTACGAAGTATTTGTCTTATTTTAATTTTCTTGTGGTAAACATACTTAGTGCTGTCACAAATAAACAAATAATTCTGGTTAAAGTAATGATTGGCAGGAGAGGAGCCTAAGGCATCTCCAGGGAATGAGGGAAACTGTGCCTCTGGATGTGAAGGCCTTTGCACAGACCACCTGTTGTTTTCTCCATCAATGGAATGCCTTCCCGCCAAGCCTTCCCAGTTTATTTCCCTCTTCCTCCTCTCTGGAGCATTCTTCCATTTGTTTACTCCTAGGAACTTAGGCACTTATGCTTCTGAGTACACTGAGGGCCCTCAGGATGGGTGTGAATCAAGGCTGGATCAGATTCCCTACGTTGTCGTCAGAGGCATCACGGCCTGCTTCAGGGGAAGGACGTGTTGAAGAGTAAACACATGACATCTTGAAGAGAATCAAAGAGGAAAGATACACTTAGATTGATCAATGATAGATTGCTGAAGACACCACATACCAATTACAAGACAGAGAGATCAAGTCAGAACTGAGCTCAAACTCCCTCCTTGTTGGCTGTTTGGAGGTGTTATGTATGCAGCTAGGGGAGAAAACTCACCTACGGTCTCATTCAGCTATAGAGCATGCTTGTTGTAATTCCTACCTGACATGACGAATCCGTAGGTGGAACTGTGGCACAACAGTATTAGGGACACCAACTACTTTATGATTGGATTGGTGTCACACTCAACAGCAGGTAATATGCATCTGGTATTATAACCCTGTTCAAAATACTGTGGCTGGGGAGGTCATGGGACCAGGTTGGGAAAATACTGACATTATTTCCCTATGTGTTACAACGTCAGAGACCACTACAAAAAGATCCCCAGACCCAGAATGACAGTCTCCAGATACCAGATAAGGGACTGCAGCAAAGCTGTGGGGGGAAAGAGTCTTTTCAAGGCAGAAACCACAAGCTGCTTCATTCCTGTGGGATTGGCAGTTTCAAGGACAGTGGGGTCACACTGACTCTTAAATGAAGCAATAAGCAAGTTTACAGAAGCCAAAGCAAGCAATTGTTAGTTGTTTTCTTAACAGATTTATAGAGACCTTGACAGTAAGGAGCTTTCTGATTATTATTATTGTTATTATTTCAGCATATTACCAAGAAAGACAGGATATTGTTTAGGTTATTTTCCCTTGGGTGGGCAAGAACATAGCTGCGATATCTGGTTAGCTATTTCTGAAAAGAAAAAAATCTTCTCGGGGAAGTGACTCACTGGAACTAAGTTCAGACTAAGCTCGTCTGCTCAGCTAGCTGCAGAGCTGGCTTGAAGAGAGGCTTAAAGTGAAGTCCGCCTCATCACAAAAGGACATGCTGTTGAATTTCCTTCTAAATTTCTAATGGAACACAGGAGTTCCTGTTTCCAGAGGGAAACAATTAATGTAGAGACTTTATCTGGTCAAAGCGCTGAGAATAAATGACGATGAGTGCTCGGCTCCCGATGAACCTACATCCTACCCCAGACACAGACAACCTTGCTGGAGGATGGGGAGGAGTTCCATGAAATGCTGCCATCAGGATAGAACATCACATGGCCTGTGACCATCAGGATATAACAGGACACAGTGGTGCCATCAGGATACAACATGACATGACTGTGGCCATCAGGATACAACATGACATGGCTGTGGCCATCAGGATACAACATGACATGACTGTGGCCATCAGGATACAACATGACATGACTGTGGCCATCAGGATACACCATGACATGGCTGTAGTCATCAGGATACAACATGACACAGTGATGCCATTAGGATATGACACTGCTGTAGTCATCATGATACAACATGACATGACTGTGACCATCATGATACAACATGACATGACTGTGGCCATCAGGATACAACATGACATGGATGTGCCTTCATGATACAGCATCACACAGCTGTGGCATCAAGATACAACATGACACATGGCCATAATGATACAACATGACAACGATGTGCCATCAGGATACAAGTTGACATGCAGTGCCATCATGAACACACAACAGCAATGACCACCTGAACAAGACGGGGCCCTTAATCTTTCTTAATCTTTTGAATAGAGGTATTACCCACCATGCCCCATATCTTTCTAAGGAGCTATTGACTCTAAATGGTTGTGGGGAGGGGTGGGGGTATATTAGTTACTTTCCTGTTGCTGTGATAAAACGCCATGTCCAAAAAGCAACTTATGGACAAAAGATTTTATTTTGGCTCACAGTTCCAGGAGAGGGACGGAGTCCATAAATGGTAAGGAAGTTATGGCATGGTGGCAGGAACAGGAAGCTGGTTGATCACATTTTACACACAGGAAGCAGAAAGAAAGAACAGGTCCCCAATGTTGTACTTCCTCCAGCAGTTCCACCTCCTAAAGGTCCCATAACCTCTCCAAACAGTGCCACTCACTGGAGACCAAATGCTCAAAGCATGAGCCTTGGAGGGCATTTCTCAATCAAACCACAGCAGGGTGTCACTCTGTTCAGTGATGTAGCCACTGGGGGACTAAATGGGAAGGAGTGCAGAGGGAGGGGAATGGGGGTGACAGAGGGTAACTGGGGGATAAAATGATCAATACGTTGTAATTATACATATGCACACTGTATGAAACTATAAACAAATAAAAAGATCAATAATAAAGAATGAAGGAATTGTGATAAAACTAAACCCTTGGTCAGCTCAGCCTGCCGGATCCTGGCATTCTGGGTGGTACTCTCAGTCACCCATGAGGGCCTGGGGTTCAAGGAACCATTGGATTGAAGACAACTGGCATTCACCCTTGGGGAGGAATGGGGACAGAAGGCCCTTTGTTGAGTTAGCCAGCTCCTGCTGAACATGATCTGGGTTAAGAGTGTGCACAGTTGCTTGTCACAAATGTTTTATTGTGTGTCTGGGCAAGTCACTCTCGCTTGTTAAGGAACAACCAGGCTTTTGTTCTCCATGGGCTTAAAATAAACCAGAAGAATTAAAGAGGTTTGGGTGGGAAGGAGCAGGCAGGGAAGGGTCCTGCGCGTGGTTTATGTTTGTTAGCTTGGCTCCTTAAGCTTTTTGCAATCGGAAACTTCCTGGGGATTTTAGTTTTAAAGTCTTCTTCAGCTCCCACTTAAAGTGGCGTTTCTGTTGATAATTTTAGAAAGCAAATTGAAATAAGAAACTGACTTGTTATTGCAGCATAATTGTCATCTCGTTAAACTGCATTGCTTAAATCAATGCATCTTAACCCTGACACACCTACCAATGGGCCACATGAAACCAACTGAATCAGTGAAGACTCTGGAGATTAGTTTTCCTTTATTTTCTTTTTGCTCATGCCCCCTTAGAAAAATACGAGAAATTCACAGATGCAGTTATTTCGGAACATTACTGATTCAATGAAAGGCAGGTCAAATGATGAGAAATGTGGGGTTCTTTTCCCCCAATTGTGAGTTTTTCTTCCTGCAGCCTGCCATCTTCCCCATGTCCACCACTGACTCTGAAGGCTATAGAATCTGATGGAAAACCATGAACACTTTTCACATAAACAGAAACGCTGGGGTCTGGTCCTGGCCATGGTTTAACTAAACTTCCATGTATATTTTCCCAAGTTTCCTCATGTGTTCCTGGTAGGAAGGTGCCTTGCCCTTCTAACTGAAAAGGATTGATAGGATTCAAAACTGATACATTTAAGGCATTTTGTGGATACCTGTAAGACCTTCAAGCGTGTTATTAAAGTAACTAACACACATACAACAAGTGTACATATCACCAAAATCTGTTAGAGAAAGGATTTATGAAGAGAAGGCAGGCTGCTAGTGCTCTCTATATGCCGGGGCCTTTCTGAGGGATGTTATGACTGACGCTCACATCCACATCTCCAAGCATAATAGGCCATATTATGAGCTCCTGAAGAACAAAGGGACTGAACAGGATAGCGATTACCCGCCCCCCTCCAGGGACCATTACGGAAGAGGGTACAGGAAGACTGTAAGAGCCAGAGGAGCTGCATGACCATATCAAAAGAAGTCTTACAGGCTCCTGGGACCTTGGTCATGTAAACATAAACAATGCTGTCAGCACGCACAAGACCTATGCAAACCCAAACAGACAAAAACCCAGCATAGAGCTGTGGAAATGGACAGCAGGCCCCAATCTTAGTCAAAGAACTATTGGCAACTGATTATTGCTGGGTGAGGAAGAGCTGATCTTTTAAAGCAAGGGACTCTAGATAGGTTGACTAGACCTCAGTGGATGACCTTGCATTGGGGGATGTGTAGGGACACTAACTTGAGTCGATAGGCCTTAACATCAATGACAGAACAGCAGCCGAAGCATTCTTGCAAGGCTTATGTTTGACTTTGTCACCGTGTGCACATCAGAGATCACGGATCATATGATCAGGTCATGTTCACAGTGCATGTGTGTATGCGCATGTGTGTGCACGCATATGCATGTGTGTATGTGTGCATATGGAAGCCAGAAGTTGATGGTTGGTGTCTGCCCCAATCACTCTCCTCATTTTTGAGGCTGGGTCTCTCACTGAACCTGAGCTAATAGCTTCAGGTAGACTGGCTAGCCAGTGAGCCCCAGGGACCCTTCTGCCCTCAGCTCTGCAGGTCTAAGATCACAGGTTCAGGTGTCACGCCCGAGTTTCTTACACTGGCACTAGGGGATGACCTCAGCTCTTCCTGCTTGCAAGGCAAGGGCAAGCACTTTAACCAGCTGAGCCAACCAGTATGAGAGCCAACACTCTCATACTCAGTTTAATGTCTAACACACTGACCCTCAGACTTCCTCTCATAGCTGTTGTTTCTCAAAGCTGTTGCAAGGAATGAAAGGTGTGCTGAGTGTCCCTGGAGCTGGACAGATGTGTGCAGGAAATGGAAACTGTGCATGCTTCCTTTGTCATCAGATCTGTTCTAGAATGAGCACCGCAAAGATTGCTCCATCAGAATCTCACATAGGAGGCCATGAAGGTGAGCCTACTTAGGATAATAGTGAACTGATTCAAAAATGAGCTCTCCAGAGCCAGAGGTTGTCAATTATCATAGTATAGAAGTTATACCTTGTCATGGATCAGGTTGTGCACTGTCCTGGAAGAAATTCCTACGCTAAAATCCAAAGCCCAAGAAGCACCAAGTGTGGGCTCACTTGGGGACAAAAATCACTGAAGATGTAACTACTAAGAGCACAGTCCTACTAGCAGAGTGGTTGTTGACCCAGAGTGACGGGTGTGCTTGTGAAAAGGGGCTGGGGCACACAGGCATGTGACCACAGACAGTTCACTGTGAAGACCAGCGTCTCACGACAGTGGCAGCAAGCCCTGCCACCTCCACTGAGATGATGCGTTCCTGCAGAACACACCACTCAGGGCGTGAGATCCTGTCACAGCAAAGTAAGATTTCTTAGGGTCTGCGAAAAAGAAAATGAAAGCATTCTAACCCTCCATCTGTAAAGGTACAGAAACAATGCTTTAAAAGAATGCCATGGGGTCAATATTAAAGTAAAAAGCACACATATTGGCACACACAACCTCTTCAGACTCAGATTTGGGTGGAATTGAAATGGAAAGAAAAGTCCTCCCTGTGCGACTCGTGTCTATCCGCAGCCTCACCTGCCAGCGTCCCCTTCACAGGACTCTCTTCCTGTCAAACGCCTTCATCTGCTTCTGCCTAATTTATCTTTACACTCCTTGCACCTTGCACAGAATCCATGGCAATTCCACAAGAGTTTCACAAGAATAATATTTATTAGTCTTTTAAGAGTGAGTCACGATTTCCAGGAACCTGACCTACAACTAAGAAGTATTATTTCAGTTCGTCTGTGACCCCAACCCTAGTGGGTGGCTTACTTCCTGGGTGTCATTTGGATTTTAAACATTTTCAGTGAGTATGGATTTAATGTCCCACATCCTGGTACAAATAACGTATATTACTTCACTTCCTAAATGAACTTATTTCTGACTCCAAAGCTCTGTCTCCAGGATGATGGGGAGATTTCTGTTTTACTTTGTTTACAAATGCACTTACTATTTAATCTGCTTTTCCTCTCCAGCATTCCATGAGAACTATTCCATGGATCAGTGTATATTTCTACCCCACTAGGACACGCTCAGTCTCACAGAGAAGCTGCCAGAGTAGATTCTCTTTTTATTTGAAGATTTATATTTATTTTGCATGTATGACTGTTTACCTGCATGCATTTATGCAGAGCACACATGTGCCTGGTGCTCTCAGAGGCCTGAAGAGGGTGACCCCCAGAACTGGAATTACAGGTGGTTGTGAGCTGCTATGTGGGTGCTGGGAACCGAACCCAGGTCCTCTGCAAGAACAGCAAGTACTCCTAACTACTGAGCCATTTCTCCAGACCACAAATTATTTTTAAAATATTTTATTATGTTACGTGTATAACTGCATTGCCTGCATGATGTAACTGCACCTGCATTGTGAAATGCTCACAGAGGTCAGAAGAGGGAGTTGGATCCCTTGGAATTGGAGTTACAGATGGCTGTTAGCCATCATGTGGGTGCTGGGATTTGAACTCAGGTCCTCTGCAAGAGCAGCCAGTGCTCAACCACTGAGCCCCCTCTCCAGCCCTCAGAGTACAAACTCTTAATAGGCATTTAGGATTAGCTTCTGGAGGACCACACACTACCCCAATATCTTTTCCCAAAGCTTTAGTGTTGTTCCTTTCTAACTCTGCTAGTCATGTTTCTGAGAATAGCCAAGCAGATAACTAAGTACCCATCACTTTCTCTCTATCCCGTGACCACAGACCTCACTTTGCACCTTCACCTAATATGCTGCAAGTGCCTGCAAAGACCAAGTAGAGGTAGGCCTGACTGCCTACTGCTATAGGTGAAAGGCAGCCCAAGGGCGCTGCACAGCAGGACCTGCCACCTCCCTGGAAGGACAAAGCACTCTGCCAGGTTTGGGTTGAAAGAGTTCTCAAGTATTGACCTTAGTTGAGCTGTGCCTGTTGTAACTGGCTTGCTCCACACAACTTCTTCACAACTCTATGTGCTGGTTGTCACACCCACTGGGGAGGAATTTTGATCACTTTTGGTTTCTGTTCGGATGTTTTGGGTTTTTAGTTATTGAATTCTGTTAAGTAGCCACACTGGCCTGCAACTCTCAGTGACGCACGGAGGTGCCCCCAGCACTGCCATCGGAGGCCCGTGCTACCATTCCGGTTCATATTTGGGTCCAGGAATGCTTCCTCGAGTCTAGAGAGTAACCAGCATGGGGTGAGCATTGCCCACAGCAATCCAGAGTGTGCTCTGTTTTCTGTCTGCCATGATTTGCTTTGAGCTGCTATGATCTAACAGCTGTCTCCTTAGAAGGCAAATCTGCATCAGTGTCAGTATTGACTCCAAAGGCTTTCATCAAGGCCTGAAGCCCAGAAGCCCGGGAACCAATGTTTGGTCTGGTACCTTACAAACGTAGCCTGTTCCAGTGACCTGGGCATAGCTGCCTTCTCTGCCTCTCAGGAAATCCTCTCCACTTTGCAGGTATCTTCACTTTGGGAAGAGCAGATTCCTCCTTGACTCCCCAAGCACTCCCCCGCTCCTCACCTTAGGGACACCCCACTCTTCACCCTAGGGACCACCCCCCCTCCTCAGCTTAGAACCACCCCACTCCTCACCTTAGAACCACCCCACTCCTCAGCTTAGGAACTATCCCACTCCTCACCTTAGGGACACCCCACTCCTCAGCTTAGGGACACCCCACTCCTCACCTTAGGGACACCCCACTCCTCACCCTAGGGACCACCCCACTCCTCACCTTAGGAACCATCATCCCCCTCTTCACCTTAGTGGGGGTAGTGGAGGGGAGAGGAGAGGCGAGGAGGGGAGGGCAGGGGAGGGGAGGGGAGGGGAGAAAAACAGACAAAAGCAAACTCCTGAGCAGACAGGGCTGGTGGACTGTGGGGTCACACCTCCCTTAGGAAGAAGCCAGAACTTAGAACATCTCCCCAGACTCCCCTTCTTCCATTCCCAGTTTGCAGGCTGGTATAGGAAGCTCTGTGGTTGGTGTTGGGGCTGCACACTGGGAATAGTTTTCATGGCCCCAAGCATACATGGCTCCCAGACGTGTGCCACCTGCCTACCCCACATCCAGGAACGCACCCTATACAACTCATAGCTGCCTTGAGTTCATGTTACATAGGAAAATCAATTACAGGAAGGCCCAAGCCTGATTTGGAACAGTGGACAGACAGCATCTCTCTACCATCCCTTAGTATAATGTCAGAGAATCATCGCTTTCCCATGATACCTTAGGGCTTTGCTCATCCATGTTAACTAAAAAAAAGAAATACAAACCACAAAACACACTAAAATGGCATAGACTCCTTATTTCTTCAGCTTTGAAGCACGTCTAGCACTGTTAATTATGCTTTGACAAATGGTCTCCTACTGTATATCCAAGAACCACTACAAAGAACCTCAAGAATTACTTCTGGACTCTTCCTAAAATCTGAAAAAGTGTGTGCATATGTGTGTACATGCATGTATGTGTGCCATGTGCATGTGTGCATGCCTGTGTCTGTATATGTGCATTTGTTTGTACACTTGTGCCTATGTACATATGAGTGTATGACTGCAGATGTACATATGTGTATATGTCTGTTCCTGTTTGTGTATGTGTTTGTATTACTGTTTCTGTGCATGTGTGTCTGTCTATGCATGTGACTGTTTATGTATGTGAGTATATGCCTGTTGCATGGACCTATGTGTGTTTGTGTGTGTGCATATGTAAGTATGCTTGTACCTATGAATATGTATGCCTGTGCTTGTGTGTATGTGTTTATCTGTGCCTGTGTGTGCGTGTGCATGTGTGTGTGTATGTGTGTGTGTGCACGTGTGTGTGTGCTGGTTAGATTTTTGTCAACTTGACACAAACTAGAGTCACCTGAGAAAAAAGACCTCAACTGAGGAATTGCATCCATGGGACGAGCCTGTGGGCACATCTGTGGGTCCTTTCCTTGACTGCTAATTGAAGCAGGAGAACCCCACCATGGCGGTGCCATCCCTGGACAGGGATGCCTGAGCTGTATAAGAAAAGAAGTGATCAGCCCAGCGGAGCAAGTCAATAAGCAGTGCTCTTGCAGGGTCTCTGCTTCAGGCCCTGCCTCCAGGTCCCTGCCTTGAGTGCTTGCCCAGGTTTCCCTCACTGCTGGTCTGTCTGTTGTAAGTTCAAGATGCACTAAACCCTTTCTTCCCCAAGTTGTTTAAGGCCAGAGTGTTTATCACAGCAAAAGCAAATCAAACTAAAACAGTGGTGTGCGTGTGTGTGTGTGTGTGTGTGTGTGTGTGTGTGGAGGGTCTGTGTATGTGTGTATGAGTGCCTGTGCCTAGGTGTGTATGTATGGGTGGTATGTGTATGTTTGTATGTGTGCATGTTCACATGTGTGCATGTTTGTGAATGTGTGTACATGTGTCTGAGTGGTGTGTGCATTTGTGTGGTGTGTGTACATGCCTATGCTTATATGTATGCATGTGTGCATACATGTGCACATGTGTACGATGTGCTTGTGTGTATGTGTGTATGTTAGTGTGCATGCTTGTGCTTGTATGCATGTGTATATGTGTATGTGCATGTGTGCATCCCTGTGCTTGTTTGTGTGCATGCCTGTGCTTGTATGTATGTGTGTGTTTACATGTGCTTTCATGCACAAGTGCACTAACTCATTCTCAGGCCTTGTGTGCTAAAACCAGCCCCACCGACCGTTTTATTAGTGTCTGCACATCTGGTGCAGAGCGGCAGTGAAGGCCTGGTGCCTGCAGTAGCTCTGGTAATTAGCTCTGAATGAAACAGTCATAAATAGCCATTAGCCATTCCCTCAGTCAGGTCCCAGAGCCCTTTAAAGGCCACAGAGAAATCAATGCATTCTTGCTGAAAACCCGTTACAGCCACACACCCAGGTACTATCCCCACATGCTCAGGAGCAGCTTAGTGGCTGCTGTTCAGAGAGCTTTCTGTTGAGTTCCTGATGGGGCCAGAGTGAACAGGTGGGCAAACAGCATGGAGAGAAGGCTGATGGCTAAGAAAAAGGTAGAAAAACATTTACTGGGCAAGGGAGCCAAGGTCTGCAGGAACTGGGCTTATTCAGTCAGACAGCATCCGAGTTTGGACTTAGCCCTTCCCCTCAATGGTCTGTGAACTCTAAACCTTCAGATGAGAAGTGACCTGATGTCACTTCTTCAATGGAACTCCAGGAGCAGAGAAACAAGCACAAAGCCTCCAGAAAACGAAACTCATCTCTCTCCTGGAAAGGTGGATTGTGAAACCCTGTGTTGTTGGGAGACAGTTAAGCCTCACCATCCAGCCACAGATGCTGTGGCTTCCGCAGAGCTGAGCACCAGCACCGGGGCATCTTGACTGACACCGTTGGAAGTCTGGAGAGGCCCCAGCACTTACTTATCTGGTTTATTCCCTTGGCTTGGTTGTGTCTCCTCTTTCTAGTCCAGACAGATTTACGTAGAAAAGCCTGAGCTCAACCTTCCCATATCAACCATCTAGACACAGTCTGATCATTCTCAGGACACTTAACCAGAGCGCTCAGAAACAGCCCAGTGGCACCTGGTGGCGTTTTCTCTTTTGCAGGGGTTCTACGGTGCCCGGCCTCAGACACCGGAAGTGTGAGCCCAAACACTTCTTGAACACTTTGGCCTTGTCCATCTTAACATCTCCTGTGCCCCAAGTTGCCATATTGCTGTACACATTATCCTCTTGACGTATTTTTAGCATGTCCTACACATACACACACAGAAACAGGCATACACCATACACACATGTGTGCATCTTGTTAATGATGTTTCCTGCATTGTCCCACCACCTACTCGTCTAGAGACACCCTGACACATTGATAGACACTGGGCCAGGACACCCATGCTCCAATCCTCATCCTATGTTCAATGCATGAAGCTGGCCTGGTTCGTTGGTCCCATAAGGCAGAATTCTCAGCCTGGGCTGACACTGCTGTCACTAGAGTGGTTGGTGACTAAGACCATGGCGTAGCCACTGGTGCTATTTTGTTTACTTATTTTCCTGTGCCTGACAACTTCTCACCCTCAAAGGACAGGGCTGCAGGTGAGTCTTTCAATAAACAAAGTCCCTACAGTAGAAAACACCAACTGCAAACTATATACTTCAAAAAGAAAGAAAAGAAAAACGGTCAGATGCTGCTTCCAAGTCCTCAAATCAGGCCCTTGGGGAGGGTCTTGACACAGAATCCGTAATTTCAGCACTCAGGAGGCTGACGTGAGAGGATCATCACAAGTTCAGGCCCAGCCTGGGCTGCAAAGTGTGGCCCTGTCTCCAAACACAAAAACAAAAGGCCTGCCTTCCATGCGTTATCATGACGTTCTAATTCCACATGGATAGGACATATGAACCATATTAAACATGCAATCGAGTCACAGTGACCACGTCATTACTGTCTGCTGACTGGCAGTTCAGTGCGTGTCCTTTACTGTCACTAAATCTCAGAGTGAATCTGCCTGCCTGGGGCTAGGTCAGTATCACTGGGCATAGGACATCGAGCTCATGACCGGCCTTCAGCCTGGAACATTCCTTTTCTTCCCTCCAGCAGTCCCAATCAGCCGATCCTCCAAGGTCTGGGTCAGATTCCACTGCTGGGCTCTGTAAAGCCATCCCTACGAGGAACTCTGGCCCTTGCAGTCCATGGCACTCATCTGACAGCAAGACAACCCTATGTTATTTTAACACATTTGGTCATTTCCACTTATATTTTTTTCTCTCCAAACAGATATTATATTTTTCTCTATTTTTCCTGTCCACGGAATTTAGAATGGCATATAATATTTGGTAAACATCCAGAAAACAAATCAGTCCTCTGACAAAGGAGGGGGTGGGAAGCTAATCTGATTTTGGCTCAACTTGAAATGAGCTAGAAACAGTATTTTAAAACCTCAAGTAGGATTTTCATGTGATAGTAAGAGGTACTTTCTTAGTTGGCAAACACATTGTGAGCAAAAAGACCGTGAAACCATACAAGGAAAGCTGCTGAATTTGGAGACCCAGACTCCGGTTCCAGGTCAGTGCATGCTCAGCTGAGTCCTCCAGCCGTCAGGTCGGCTTTAGAAGGCTCAGCTGCCGGGCAAACTCACCACTGCAGACTGACCTGCAAGGCAGGTTCAGCATTTACATTCTGTCTGTGAGTCTTGTGACTCGTTCTTTTAAAGACAAGTCTTCCAGGTTACAGCTTCCTCCTGGACACCCCTATTCTCCTGAGCATGGGTGATCAAATTTGAAAAGAAAGAAGGAAAATGTAGTGCGGATAGGGAAAAGGGAAAGAGCTTGCAGGAGGCTGGATCGTGGGTCTCTGCTGCCCTCCTCAGAGGGAAGGGCAGCAGTGGGGTTTCTGCAGACCAGACTCAAAGGAGAAAGAGGCTTCTCCTGCAGTCACGCTGGGGAGGGAGGATTTTCCAGGGAAATAACTTCAGTGTGGACTCAGTTGACTGTCTCTGCGCCTGAAATCCACTTGTTAAGAGTTAAGAGTGTTAATTGGAAAGCTAATCAAATAATCTGTGTAATCACTCAAACCTGCACTGACCAAGCAACTGCAAGGACCCCAGAGAGAAGGTTCTCTCTCCCTGGGCACAGTCTAAAAGCCTGCTCCTCAGCTGTATGTAAGCCGCCCACTCCTGGCTGGCCAGTCATCTACTAAGTGCCTATGTTTTTGATAGAAGCCTCCTTGCCCTCTCAAAGGGCCTGCAGATCGGACGCTGCCTAGGGGGTCCTGCTCGCTCTTAGCTTCCTTCTCTACCCACCATGGACTCCAGACCCTTTCCTCCACTGTCTCCCCCCACCCCAATCACACCCTGTAAACTTTTCCCTCTTGTCCACATCCTGGTACAAAGATCAGTCATTCATAAAAACCTCACCTCAAAATCACTCCTTAGTGGGACCTTCTCCAACCGTTTCTGTCAAAACCCATATTTGGTGATATTCATTTAAGCCATCAGGTGTAGAGTGTTAGATGTAAGTGTGAACTTCTCTCCTAGAGCCCAGCACAAGCCACACGGAAAGGAAGGTGACAGACAGAAAAGCAAATGCTTTTCAACTGAAGACAACCGAACAACCGAAGACAGCTTTCTGGTAGAAACGTGTGTCACCGTTAAGATGAAGAGAGAGCTCTGTCTGATTTGAGCAGAAAAACAGGGAGAGGACATTTTTAAAAGGGCTTTTCTCTACAGGAGAAACAAAATTCAACATTGAAGAAGTTTAAGCAAGAAAATATATCAAGTGAAAACAGTTCATGAGGACAGAAAAACACAATCCTAACATTTCATAACCAATTATTTCATATGTTTAATGAAATAGAGAAATGGAATATAAAGAAATCATATAAATCACTAATCATAACATATAATAAATTATTGGAATAAAAAGAAATAATCAGACATATATCGTTAGAGATGCAATAGCTAAATAAAAGTGAAAATGATTGCCTCAGAAAGCAAATATTAACGGTGTTGTCATACCCTTCTGTTTGAAGCTGTTGAAGACCCCAGAACATCTTAGTAAAAAGAAAACAAAAATAGAACAAAGCATGGCAACATGATTGTAATCTCAGCACCAGGGAGGGCTGAGGCAGGAGGATCTTGAGTTGGAGGCCAGCATGGACTAGATAGCAGGGCACTGTCTTAAAGAAGAGAGGAAGAGGAGGAAGAGGAGGAGGAGGAGGAGGAAGAAGAAGAAGGAGAAGGAGGAGGAGGAAGAGGAGGAGGAGGAGGATGAAAGGAGAGGGGAGAGGAAGGAGGGGAAGGGGAAGAGGAAGGAAGGGGAACCACCAACAACGAATCCCTGCATTATAAAGGAAGAGAGGACAGCCACTCACCACCCCTCTACTAGATCTTGGTTTGTACCTCCTTTTTCCAGGTTCATTTTGACTTACAGCTTTGTACTTTGGCTCATTGAAACTCCTGAAATGCTTTGCTCTCTGTTTTGAGACTCCTTCTGCATCCCCACCGTCTTCCAGGTATACTGCCGAAGGCTATTGCTGCACTTTTGAAAGTTGTCTGCAGCAGATGCGGCTGTCCTTGAACTTCCGTTGCACATGTACTCCTGTCCAAGAAGGAGCTTTGTCCTTCTCAGTACTTAAAGAGGCAGCAGGTTGAATGGACTCAGACTTAGCTTGCAGCCCACAGGCCGAAGATGCTGAGTGGGTTGCCATTGGGAACCGCTGCTGTCAAGCTCAGCACGGATGAGTTGAGCAGTCTGTGAAGTACTCAGGAACACAAGAGATACTGTTGGAACTCAAGCAGCAAGAAACCAATGACAGGCCATAGACTGAATCCAACCTCCAAACACTCTGTGCTCTGACCCAGGATCGGTGCTTGGGTGAAGCCGACCAGCACAGAATACTCCAGGGCTGTTCTCAAGCTTGGGGTCACTCTCTCCATTTAGAATTCACAGCCAAAGGACTAAGGGTAGGGATGGGAAGATGAGGCAGAGAGGAGAAACTAAATTCCCTAAAAGAAAGGTTCTGGTTCCATTTTAGAGGTGATATTCCTGTCTTCCGAATTTTCCAAAAAGGTAGTTTCTCCACGTTTTTAAAAAGTTTACTTATTCTTTTATTTAGTTGTATATATGTGAGCCTGCATGAGTTTATATGCACCACATGCATGCAGGAACCAGAGGAGGCCAGAAGAGAGAGTTGGAATCCCTGGAACCGGAGTTACAGTCTTGCGTAGGAGCTGAAAACAGAATCCGGGTTCTGTGCAAGAATGGTAAGCGTTCTTAGCTGAGGAGGATCTCTCCAGTCCCAGGTATTCAGCATTTGGTTCTTGATTGAACCTCACAACTGCTGACACTCAAGCAGGCCAACCAAGAGCAGGATCTTCATTGACCTTAGCTAAGGGCAGATCAGATGTCAGTAAACACAGTCTCAAGGCAACACACTGACTTCCAGACTGCTAAGAGAGCAGGACCCTAGTGATGTGACATTGACATGGAAATTCCTTCCTTAATCTGTAACTGTGTCTTTAAAGACAAACTCTGTCTAAGAGTTTTCTCAAGAAATCTGTAGCCTCCAGCCCTCAAACATTTGCTCACAACTGATACTTAAGTCCAGGCTAAAGTAGACCCCAGGCTGAGGAAGATTTATGTGGTGTTATGAAATATTCTGCTGTCTAGTCACCAAATAATGACTTCATGACCCAATAAATATTGAGTAACTGCTCAGCTGCTTCATTAATCAAATGAAAGAAAGCTAAAAGTTAAAAAAAGAATAAGTTTTACCTCCCAAACGTTTGAAAAGCTGTAAGTCTTAGTATCAATGACACACTACTTTGTACAAAAGAAATTTTGCTAGTAGCAAAATTTTAGAAACATTCTAAATACCTATAGCCAGTCAGAGGAAGATTCAGTGACTGGATAATTATTCATCCATTGAAACTATGTTTTCAAAGACTGGAAAAAATCATGGAGAAAGTATTCTAATAAAATAATTTGCAAGGCAAGATATAAACTACATGTAGTATAACTCTATTCCATAAAAAATGCATAAGCTTTTTCCCTTAAATAGCAATGCAGTACAGTGTCAAGATAGTAAAATTGTCATTGGTTTTCACATTTGAATGCCTTGTAACCCTCACGTATTGCAATGTGAAAATGTGTTATTTTTTAATTAAAAAAATCTGAATAATATTACCTTCTCAGTAACACTCACGTCCTCAAGGACAGCACTCACTAAGTAAGGAAAACAGATGTGAGAAGCAATTGCCTCAATTCCAGGGAGACTAAGAGGTCTGATTCAATTAGGGGAGAAAAAAAATCGTTACTTTTTCCCTTCCAAGATCTTTTCGCACATGTTGTCAGAAGCAAAGACAGAACACAACAGAGCACGTGGAGTGCTAAATCAAAAGGAAATGGATACACTTTTAAAGGTGTGCTTTGGAGTGATGGCGATAGTGAACTTCCTCACAGCACGTTGCCGTGGTAACACAGCACCCTCTTCTCTTCTACCCTTGGTCCCTGGTTCTCCTGCTGTCCTCACACTCCCGAACAGGAAAATAAATCAAATTATACCAACAGAAAGCACAGTATTTTCCAAAGAGAGGCCTGGCGTCTCTCCTTTTATTCTGTATGGTGCTTGAAGAAAAGCTCATGAGAATTCATCACTGAACCTCTGTAAATAGAAAAGCCTTTGGAAGTACCCGGCAGCCTCCCCTTCCCCACGCCAGGCAGGCGTCCTGTTAGTTAGTAAAAGCTGTGCGGAGGGGTGAGGGAAGCCTCTGCCGTAATGTATTATGCTTCTATTTTATGAACTAGTTTCTTGAATGATAAATCAGCGCTCCTGAAAGGAGAAAACCTCTGTGGTGAAATTCTTCTCTTTCGTGTTACTCAGTTCGAGAGAGAGGGAGAGAGAGGGGGAGAGAGAGAGAGAGAGAGAGAGAGAGAGAGAGAGAGAGAGAGACAAAGTATAAGCCTAGTGTTTTACCTGTGCTGACCACCTACCACAGATGTGTGGATGACACCCCAATATGGTTCCAGTTCCCTCACCCGATTAGTTGGAATTGCAGTTTTGCAAACCAAGAAAAAAAAAAAAAAAAGGAAAAAACTGCCTCATGGAATTATTACTGTATTTTACAAATATCCACTTGGCATCTGGCAGCTACATAACCCAAAACCAAATCATGCTCATCAGTCCGATCACAGGACCCCAAAGCTTCGGATCCAGTTCCCGTCAGAAGTTTAGCCATCATGCAGCAGTGAAGCAGGGCACGGGCCATGGGGAACCCCTGTTGTTCTTTGCCTAAGAGACCTGCAAGGACTATCCTTGGGTCTCCCAGATTGACCATTCCATATTTTTAATCCCACACCATGAATATATTCTTTCCATTTACATTTCATGACCCCTGACCTCCATAGCTCTGTCCCTCAGATTCTGAACTAACGGCTTTCTCTCTGTTCTTTCTTCTCCTGGCCGCTTTGCTCCATAAACTATTTTACCAGGAAAACCAGTAGTCTGTAACTTGGCGGCATTGTTCGTCCCCCTTTCTTTCCCTCCAACCCTTCCCTTTTTTCTCTCCCTCCCTCCGTCCCCCTTCCTCCCTCCCTCCCTCCCTCCGTTTCTTCCTGTCTTTTTATCTTCTTTTTCTTTGGTTTTAATTCCTATATAGCCTTTCTATAGTAGCCCAGGTTGATTTCAAGTTCAATCTTTTCACATTCAATTGTCTTCTCCCCTTTGTGAAAGACCAGTGGGATATATTTCTATGTTGGTCTATTTCTAGACTCAATTCCATTTAAATATTTGTCTGTTCTTTCACCAGAACCAGACTCTCCAAGACAGGTAGTGTTGATCCTCTGACTTGGCTTCTCAATATTTTGTTGGTTATTTTCTTAACTGTGGATGATATTCACTTAAATTTTAAAATTCTTTTTTTACTTTTATATGTGTGACTGTTTGCCTTGCCTGAATGTATATATGTGCATCATGTGAGTGCCTGATGCCCACAGAGGCCAGAAGAGGGTGTCAGATCCCCTAGAACTGAAGTTACAGATGGTTGTGAGCCACCCGATGTGGGTGCTGAGAACTGAATCTGGGTCCCGTCCCCCGTCCCCCC
>NW_008349770.1:1312286-1330401 GCF_000622305.1 Nannospalax galili | reverse complement strand
CCAGTGTCCTAAGCTGCTGAGCCATCTCCAGCCCGCCTTTAAGCTATAAGAGGAATTCATCGGCTCTGTGTTCTGGGTGTTGTCTGGGGTGCTGAATTTACAAATGAAACTGGGAACGACATTGCAACAACACTGAGTCTTCCTGTCCCCCCATTTCCTTTCTCATCCATAGCATCTTTGTTTAGAGTTTTAGGGTTTTCTTCATATTAATTCTATATTGTTTCCACTGCATTTATACCTTAATATTTCATTTGCAGGATTCTATTTCCAAATCGCACTGGTGCATAGTGAGGTGTTCTGAGTAGCAGTCCTATGTTCTCCAGCATTGCTGTACCCACTCACTAGCTCCATGACACTTTCGATCAATTTTCTACATAGATAACTGTTTTGTTTGTGAATGAAAGATTTAGTTTTCCATCTGCTTATATTTTCTTTTCTTCTCCATCTTACTGACTTTCTAGGACTTTCTAAGTGACATTGCAAGCAGCGGTAAAGGGAGTATCCTTGCAAAAATAATGTGCTAAAACTCAATAATGCACTGGAAGAATATTCATGGCATTAATCTAACCATCATTAAAAATAAATTTGTAAAATACAAAACATATCTTGTCGTAACTAGATAATACTTTCACACAAATCGTTTATTCAAGAACTCATTGTAGCCAGGCATGGTGGCACACATCTTTAATCCCAGGACTCAGGAGGCAGAGGCAGGTGGATCTCGGTGAGATAGAGGAGCCTGGTCTACTTCAAGGCCAGCTGTGGCTACAGGGAGACCATGCCTCAAAAAAAAAAAACCTCCACAAAAAAGAACTTGCCTGGGTCTTCTGCCAGAACAGTCAGTGTTCTTAACCGTTTAGCCCCAGCACCCACATGACAGTTAACAACTGTCCATAACTCCAGTTCCAAGGGATCTGAAAGCCTCTTCTGTCCTCCACGGGCATTACAGAACATGCATGCACTTACCTGCATGCAGGCATAACACTCATACACATAAAACAAAAATTATAAATAAAATATTTTTAAAAAGAACTTGCCAGGCTTGGCAATGAAACTTCCTCTCCACCACCCATCCCAGACCAGCTGGGTTCAACTCTATCATTGCCACTTCCTAATGAAGAGGGTTAGCATGGATTGAGGAGCAGGAAGCAACAAGAACTTAAGCTGGGCGAAGCTTCTTCTTGTGTAAAACTGAGGATGATTACCCTGTGCCACGTATGATTGGAATGTGAAACGTCCCCCAGAGAGATGTGTGTTGGCACATTTGGTTCCCAGCAGGTGGCACTGTTTCCTGTCATCGCAGAGCCTAGTTGGAGGAAATGGGTCACTAAGAGGCAGCTGCTCTTTGAGCCCATCTGTATCGGCTTGTGGATCCACAGAGATGTGAGCAAGCAAACTCCGGCTACTACGGTCATAGCCAGAGTCTCTTCCTGCCACCGCTGCTTCCCTGCCAGGTGGACTGCACATGTAGGCAGTGAGCCAGCAGAAACCCTTCCTTAAGGAGCTGGTCAGGTGGCACATCCCAGCACTGGGAAAAGGACCCACAGAGAGTGTTTGTGTAAAGTAAATGAGAAGGCTTAGGTAGAGTAACTGACATAATCCCTGGAAGATGAAGTGTCATTTAGTGTAACTGCCCCACGGCTTGCAGCTCCCAAACTCTGTGCCATATGTAACTTGGACCTTTATTCTATCAATATTTATCCCCATGTGGCTCCACTATTTTCTACATCTTTTGCGTGAATGGGGTCAGTTTAAATGAAATAATTACAACCAAATTGACATGCTAACTGTATAAGTGTAGCCAAGTGACACACAATGACATTTTGGGCAAGGTCGGAGTAAACATCAACGATGGTTTCATGGGATTCTATCAGCCAGTGTTCTTGCAGCCCTTTTAGTTTGCATGGACATAGTCTGTCGTCACACGACAGTCAGATGACACATATCTCAGAACGTACGTGTTATTAAACGATACCTAGCAGTGCACATGTGAGTCGTGTGGGAGGAAGCCCTGCACTGATGCAGAAGAAAACTCGAGCTCTGCTGTCAGCTCTGATACTGTCAATAGTTAGCTTTGACTATCAACTTGAGACAAGCCTGGGAAAAGGGACCCTCAACTGAAGAATTTCCCAGATCATACTGGGCTGTGACCATGTCTGTGTGGACACTTTCTTGGTTTTTAATTAATGTAGGAGGCTCCAGCCCTCTGTGGCTGGTGCCATCCCTGGGCAGGTGGACCTAAGGTAAGAGGTAGCTGTGGAAACCAGGGAAGCAGGTCAGTGATGCTCACTGGTCTCCTCCATGGGCTCTGCCTTAAGTTCCCACCCTGGTATCCCTTGATGATGGACTGTGACCTTGAAGATGAAATAAACCCTTCCCTCCCCAAGTTGATTTTGGGCATGGTTTTATCACAGCAACAGAAAGAAAACTAGAATAGCTAATAATTTATAACAGCTTATAGGCCTAGATACATGAATAATACCATTAAGCTTCAATATAATTAGATGGCTTCTGAGATTGTTTTAAATTATAATAACCAATTGTTCTGATCTTTATGCAGAGATGCATTCAAACACACACTACACTCTATATAATTTTCTTACTGTATTAAAATTTGAAGATAGAAACAATACATATCTCAAAATGTCTAATAATATATTTCTACTGACTATGCTTTTAGATTGCTAAAACTAGAATTTTAAAAAGCCATTTATGTCTTGAAAGATATTAGATCTCTTACCATTTCATGAAGAATAAACACATTTTTAAAATCCTCTTGAGAAAATTCAGTCTTCAGTTTGGTGTGCTCAAAAGATGTACCTTTAAAAAAAAAATCTGTCTAGCAAAGCAACGTCGGATTACTTTATAAGTAAGAAAACCTGATAAGTAAATGCTTATAGTTAAGAGGAAAAAGACTACAGAGGCGGCCACAGTATTACTGTTATATAACACCTATAAGTAAACTGCCAAATGTTTTATATACTTCAATTATTTAGCATCTTGAAAACTAAACTATTTAAATTTAATTATTATACTATTTTTATGTCAAGAAAAGAGTAATTATGTTTCACGAAACATCAAATTAAATTCACTTTAAATCAAAATGTATCCACATTGCTCCCATGTAAAGGCATATTTTCATGTTTTGAATAGTTCTTTAGACACACAGGATCCTTCCTTGTATTTAATACCTGTTTGTATCACCCATTGTGGAGTTCTTTTATCCTTATTTCTGTAAATTATGTAGCTAAGATAAAATCCACTGAGGATAAAAATGGACTGATTAACTCAATTCCCAGTGTCGGCTTCTCTAGCTTACTTAGAAAAGAACCTACTAAAAATTAAATTAAAAAAGAAGAGTCTTTCCCAGTGTTGCCTGTTAAGATATTTTCTTTCAGCCTAAACCTGTGGGGACTTCCCACACAGCTTGTGTCCCTTTAAGGTGAGACTGTCACCCAGACCAGCTGTCTGCTAATCTGACATGCATGGCCCTTTCCAGTCAACAGTCTTCTGTGTCTGTAACACTGACTGAAGCTGCTGGCTCATTGAGTCACTGGTAGGACCTGAAATACAATAAAGCAGAGGCCCCAGAAATGGCCTTCCCACCCTGCCGTCCCGAATTATACAACTGTAGCCTTTTAAAAATCACTCCCTATGCTTTCAAAATACCCTCTAATATCTCTAAACCATGTTTATTATACTAATTGGAATAAGAACAGAAAATATCAGAGAGCACATCATGTTTTGCCCATGTAATTCAAGAAAATCTCAGATCATTAAATCAAAGGTATCCACGATTCCTATTTACCTGAAGCACCAGGCAGAAACAAATGCAAATATTCCCTGCAGAAAACACATTACCTCAGATGTAAGAGAAGAGTCAAAAATATTTTCCTGAGAAAAATGAGTATCTGTAAGCTAAAAATCAAAAGAAAATAAAATCGCCTTAACTGAGAGATCGATCTAACAAAATAGAGAAACGTAGGTCCTGAAAAGAGTTTAGTTACAGGATTATCGAAGCATAAAAGATAAAACAGATCATTCCAAAGGGATAAAACACGAGCTGATGATATGGAAAGAAGAGAGATGACTCGGTGTTAAGAATAATACTGCTTGCAAAGGACCTGCATTCCGTTTGCAGTACCCACACCAGGCAGCTCACAACTGCCTGAGTCCAGCGGTCTTCGATAAATTCTCTTTCTGCCTAAACTAGTGAGAGCAGACATGTGTGTCATTTCTCACTTTTAGATGGAGACAATAATACCAGTGAAGCCACTCCACAGCTTTGTTAGAACAGCTGAGACACTGCTGACTAACTCCCTTACATCATCTTTAACCCCAACTCCCTGGCTCGTAGTCCTCTTGCCAGAGCCTTTCCAAGTGCCAGCAACTGGTCTCCTGGTCACATCCTTTCCACTGACTGGACTCTCCCCTAGGAAATCATGTTTATGTTTTCAGAAGAGAAGCAGGAGATTCATGCCGACATCCAGCTTTGTTTCCTCAGAACCCAGCCTACCCAGATACTTCAGCCTTTGCTCCAAAAGTCATGCTTACTAAGAGGCTGAGATGCTAGAGTTGTCTGACAGCGGAATCTACTACCGCCAGTGCAGTGTTGGCCATTTTGTTCATTCCAGAAAAGCTACAATTTTACCAAAATAAAACTCATTGACCATGGATATGATTGGTCACCAAAATGATGGCACAACAGCTTAAACATTCTAGGTTGATCCAATAAGAGGTAGTCACGAAAGATGAACAGGCGCATACACGTCAGATACTGAACACTGCGATGGTCTTCCTACCTCAGAGGTTTCCCCAGGACTTCTACCTGTAATCTCAGTGTTACCAGCCTCCTATCTTTCCTTTTCTACCAAGTACATAAACCCTGCTGTCCACTGACCTAATTGGTATCAGCTAATTCAAGCCACCATCTATCCGTTAACTACCAAGAAGGCACTTGATACTTACATTCTTGGTGCATCCGTGTTAAGCAAGAGAGCGTTCTTGTGTGGTCCCTATTCTAGACTCCAACTTGGCCCTGCTGACCAAAAACGAGGCTAGGATAAATCTCTTCTGTTCTAAATTGAATGAGAGTATGCAGATTGTGTTTTACTGGCCCAGGCTGTTTTGTAGGTATAGATGTTTGTGAGAAGAATGGGCCAATAAAAAAAAAAAAAGAATATTTCCATGAGTAAATGGTAATTTTGGGCAGTCTGTGAAGGACAACAGGAACTTGGCCCAAGTACTGTCGCGAGCCGGGACTCTGTCCAGCAGAGTCCAGGAAAGACGACACAGACACCAAGGTGAGGTTCAAGCTTCTGTTTCTCTTGCATCCTTTATTCTCTCTTCTTCTCTCTCATATTCTCTTCACTACGATGCTGTCTCCTATGATGCTGTCTCCTATGATGCTGTCTCTGTCTCCTTCTGTCTGTCTCTTATTACACGCTTCAGCTCTTTATATAGCGTTTCCAACAGCCCTCCCCCCAGCCGGTACCAATCAGGGCTCACACACGTGCAGCGGCCAGGCAGAGTGTAGCCCATAGGCACGTAGCAAGATCATCAGGCTGGCAGCACCTGTTTTGGGGCTCACCATACTTCAGAGTTGGGGTAAACAAGCGGGATTCACGAGCCTTGGCAATCAGCCAAGAGTTGAAGTAAACAGCACGAGGTTTGGCAGCCAGCCAGGGCTCCATCTTTGGCTGGCTCGGCTGTGCTCGCTTCCCACAAAGTACTACCCTACCAACCTGGACTTCCGCCTGGGTGAAGCTAAGGAGATAACTACAGGTGGCTTGTGGGTTCTTCGTTGGGAGGTAGTACAGGTTCCTGTTGCCAGGGTTACAGACCCTGGCTTCTTCCTAGTACACAGTGAAGCTACTGAACGCTTCACCATACAAACTTCCCCTGTACATTTGTAGTAATACTTAAGGAGGCCTCTGTTATTTGCAGATTCTGACCTTGGGAGGACTAATTCTCTGGAACAGACCTCCCATGCCCGTTAGGCCCGGCTGTGGCCCTCAGTCCACATATGGTCCTGGGCATCCAGACTTGATGCTGGACCGCTCTCGTTACCAGACACCAGGAGGTTCTCCATCATTTCTCTATCACTCTTCTATGGCCCCAGCGTGCCTTCCCCTGTGCCCTAACTGAACTTCTAGAGATAAAAATCACAATCTGGGAAGTTAAAGAATGAAACAGAAAGTACTATCATAACTAAACTATCATTCTCAAACAAAAAATATGTAATTAGATCTTAGAATATAAATTTCAAATTTTGTATGTCTACTACAATTTTTGAATATTTTTACTGACAAAACTGTACTTCAAAGCTTCAACAATAATGTGAAATTTGTCACTGTTCCCATAACGTGAATTTGCCATATACTCCCCTTCCAAATTCTCCAAATTATGCCAAGTCTTTCCAATGTAATCATGTTATTTCTTTTTTAAAAATTCATTTATTATTTTTTAAATGTGTATGAGTGTATTGCCTGCATGCGTAAGTGAACCCATGCCATGCAATGCCCATGGAAGACAGAAGAAGGCATCAGATCTCCCCGAACTGGAGTTATGGACAGTTCTTAGCCACCACGTGGGTGCTGGGAATCGAACTCAGGTCCTCTGCAAGAGCACTGCTCATAACCACTGAGTCATCTCTCCAGCCCCATCATGTTACTATGTTACTTCTTAAAGAAAGCAATGCTAATAAAACATTTTTAAAGAAAAGTTGATGTAAGAGCCAGGTGTGCTGGCACACAACTTTAATCCCTTGTACTCAGGAGGCAGAGGCAGATGGATCTCTGTGAGATCGAGGTCAGCCTGAACTACCTAGTGAGTTCCAGACCAGATCAAAAAAGAAGACCCTATCTGAAAAAGAACAAAATAAAATAAAAATGATATAGGAAATTATTAAATATTTCATAAAATATTGAAATTATTTCTATGAAGCAATGTTGTAGACCCTAATCTGAAAACTTATCTTAGCACATCTCCTCATGATTATGGTTTATGATTCTATGGAATAAACCCGTTTATATCTTCACACACACACACACACACACACACACACACACACACACTGCACTTGCTGTGTCTCTGTCCTTGTTATTGTGATCATTGGGGTATTATCACTGTTACTGGCAGTATTGTGGTTGTTATTTGGGATCTTGTCTTCTTGTCTTCTCAATTTGAGGCTAAACTCTTCATTTCCCCTGAATTTATTAATGGCCTTGTGAAGGTTAGTTTTGTCCTCTTGACACAGTCCTGAATCACCTAGAAAGTGAATTTCAATGAGAGATTCTCTAGTTAGACTGGCCTGTGGGCAGGTCTGTAGACGATTGTCTTGATTGGTATCTGGCATGGGAACACCCCACCCACTGCCCTAGGCACGGGATCCAGGACTGTAGAAGCGTACAGATGACATGGTATGGTGGCGAACACTGACAGGCATGCATACATTCACGTGTCTGTGCTCTTCCTGTGGTTGTGAAGTCCCAAATTCTTGCAGCTTTGACTTCCCCAGAGTGATGGACTGTAACCTGGAACAGTGACCTAAAACAAGCCCCTTCTCTCCTAAGTGGCTTTTACTGGGGGTATTTTATACCAGCACTAAATGAACATAAATGAAACTAGGAAAGACCTTTCAATTGTTTTCATTTTCACTAGTTTATAATGATTCTCATAATAAAATATAGCCCTTTCTGAATTTGACCTCTGATCAGTTATCCCATCCCAACATGACTGAATCGCTGAAAATATTCCCCCTCCACCCCCCCCCATATAATCTCTCCTCCTAGAAAGCAGAATTTTGTGATTTTTCTGTGAATTTCCTTCTTGTTTTTTTTTTCCTGTTTTCATTTATTTATTTTTATTGAGGTTTCGTACATTTCATATAACAGTTTTTTTGTTTTTTGGTTTTTTTGGTGTGCTGGATACCTTTATTGTCAGCTTGACACACCTGGGTTGAGGGATCATATAACAGTTTTTAAGCAAATTTAGAACCCCTATCCATGCTCACCCCCACCCCACTGGGCTTCATGTACTTGCCATACATGGTAAGCTTCATCCAGTCGAGCTTTCATACCCAGATGTCCTTTGATGCAAATTCATCCACTAGCGTCTAGCCAGCCTGTGTGGAGACTGTAAGTAAAGCCTACTCTCCCTCACAGTAGTAATCAGTCTCCAGTAGCTCCCACACTAGGGCAGGCCTGCTGTCTATTCCCTCACTCCACTCTGGGCCCTTTTCTAACTGAGTTGGCATGGGCCCATGTTGCTTTACAACACCAGCTCAATGTTCATAAAAAATGACAATGCATTATTGTAACTGCCTTACAGCAAATACGTAGAAGTTGAGTATAACATCAACCACATAAAAAAATCAATGCACAAGCTCGTTCTTTCAACGTACTTAGCCACGTCACACTGGGAAGCAGGACTTTCTCAGGGTCACAGGGTCTGCCTACTCCTGAGTTTCTCATTTATAACTGCGCCGTGGTCTTTCCAGCATTTTCCAATGTGCTTTCTGCTGCCTGTGCCAATACATTCAAACCATCATTCTATTCTGTAGCTAAAATGTAGCTTTCAGTTTGGAAGTTTCTCTGAGTAGGATTGAAATTGTCTCTGGGTAAGAGACATACGCTAGTATGGGGTTATCTGACTGTATTTTGACTGTTTTAACATAACACACTGGAGTCTTCATGTTTCCTATGCACTATCTGAACAAAATGTGAATTCAGATACAGAAGTAGCAGAGAAGATAAGGGACTCTAACAAAATCCAGTCCCTCCTGGACAGCAGGAGGAAATGGGAGCTGCACAGAGCCCCTTCTAAGTACTGAAAAGTGCTATCACCTGTTCTCCCGACAAAACGAGGGCTGTAGGGACTGACTTCTGTCCTTGGGAAGGGACCCTGCTACGACAGAATCAGGGAGCCCAAGTCCTGAGCAGTCAGTCAAGGCCGGCCTAGACAGGTCTCCTCCATGTGGGGGGGGGGCGTACCCAGCCAGGTTGCCTATGGCACAGGAGAGCACTTCTTCACCTCGCTGTAACGCCACTTGTAGAGTATAAAACTTGGGAGGAGGGGCTGGGCCTTCCAGTATCAGTGGTTACTCTCAGCCTTGATTCCTTGGCCCAGGAGGAGAAAGAATGAAGTATAAACAGAGACCATTAATGCTGCAGCAAGAGTCAATCCCCCCTTTTGGAAGGGAATACCCGGGAATTCCCAGCCCATTTCATACTCCTGCCAAATCCTGCATTTTCCATGTAGATTGCTTCCAAAGACTCTCAGTTACAAGGCACCAGAAAGCACAAAGCAGTCTCCCCAGAGAAGCCCAAGGATGCAGTAGGTAGAGAGTTCTGTCTAGGGGCTCAGCCCTACTTCTCCACAGGAAAGGATAAAAGGCCTCTTTCCCTACTAGGGGCCAGAATTCAACTCCGCTCTCTGACTGCTATGATCTCACCACACCACAGTCTTGGACCCAGTTCACCATTTAAACTTTATTTCCAGACAACCACATGGCATTACACAGTAATATCAAATTTTGTCTCTTAGGGGACTGCCTCTGTTTAACAGGCTAGGCCACAAAAGTGTAACTTAGCAAAGAAGCCAGGGTGATTCGGTCACAGAAAATGCGAAGAAAGCCAAACATTTGATGCAAATCCCCACATCTTGAACAAGTCTTTCTGATGTCTATTTTCTATTAAAACAACTCAGTCCATATTGTATAACCCTCTGGTTCCCGAAGACTATAATGTAAGATTATATGCCATCAGGGTCCATGGCAATCACCGTCCACTGTGGATGCTGTTAGAAACTGAAGCACGGTATTAGCAGTATCTGGTAGTTAGTTTCTGTGTCACCACGCAGTGCTTCCTAAATCTCATCTTATTCTATTGGCTCTAAGTTCTCCTTCTCTGACGCTCAGTTTTAACACCTGGTCTACTAACAATCCCAAACGTCTCTGAAAATGTTTGCTTTCTTATAGTAAAATATTTCAGACCCTTGTTTGCTGGTTCTTCTTCAAGACCTGGTAATAACTCTCCTTCCTGGAGTTAACAGTTGACTTAGTAAGTGATGTTAGTGCTCAGAACCTGAGGTCCAGGGGAATATGAACATAATTCCCAATGAGCTCTTGCAGTAGACTGAATAAGTCCGAAATGTGGTAGGGAGGGTCTTACCTTGAAGCTGTGCACTGATGTTGGAAATGCTGAGCGTTTCATGTTCTCTTGACTTCTGCTTCCATTTCATGTGCTGTCATATAAAGGCTCAGTAGTCTGAGGTTTAACCTTTGAGGACACATTTGTGCACTACTCTGTGTGTGTGTGTGTGTGTGTGTGTGTGTGTGTGGATGCCCAAGATCCACATTGAGTGCCTTTCTCAATTGCTCTTCATCCTATTTTGGAGACAGGATATTTCACTGAACCAATTGACTAGCTGAACAATTAGACTAGACTTGAGGGACAGCAAGCACCAGGGGTCCTCTCACCTCTGCCACCCCAGTGCTGGGATTACCAGCTTTATGTGTGTGGGGTGGTATGCACATACCTGTGGCAGGGGAGGGGGGAGAGAGCTCATGTGCATGCATGAGGAGGTCAGAGGTGCGTGTCTGGTGTTTTCTTCTATCGCTCTCCACACTGTATTTTGAGACAGTCTCTCAGGGAACCTGAAGCTCTCAACATTTCGGCTAGACTGGCTCTTGAGCTCCCAGGATCTGCCTCTTTGTGGCCCCAGTGCTGTGACTATAGGCATGTACCGTCATGCCTGACATTTCTATGTGGATGCTGGAAATTTGAAACGGGTGCGTCTTGCTTTTACAGTGGGCCTTTCCCACTCCATCAGGTTTTTCTTTCTAAAACATGATCTCCCCATCTTATCAGCTTTTTTTTTTTAACCCAGCTTTTTGTGCATGTTCTGGAGTCCAGACTGAAGTCCCCATGCTTTCAGGGCAAGCACTGAACCAACCAGGCCATCTCTGCAGCCCAGTACTCTCTATGTCCTGCCTCTACACACTGTCACTTGAGCTGCTCTTCTCCTACAACAGACAGAGTCCTGTGGTCATTGTTGGCTTCTAGTCAACACACCTGTGGTGATTTGAATGAGAATGTCCCCCATAGGCTCCAAGTAGTTGAGCATTTTAGCCCCAGTTGGTGGTGCTGTTTGGGAGACCTTAGAAGGTGTGGCCATGTTATAAGAAGCATGTCATTGGGGGCGGGCTTAGAAAGCTCTTAAGCCTTTCCAGATCTCCAGCCGCCCTCGGCTTCCTGTGCCTGCTTGAACATGTGATCACTCCTCTTTCTGCTCCAGCCACCCTGCCACCTTGCCTGGACTCTCATCCCTCTGGAACTGTAAGTACAAATAAACTCCTCCTTCTCTAAGTTGCTTTGGTCAGTGTTTCTATCCCAGCAACAGAAAAGTGACTGATGTAACATCCGGCAGTTGATCCTAGGCTATAGTGGTTCCCTTAGGACCATCTGAAAATCACCTCTGACTAGGAAAGAAGATGGAAATGGCAGCCCAGAGGACAGCAGGTGATTTGAAAGCAAATTTGCCTCACACTGGCTGGAGCTCTAAGAGCCACTTAATGAGAGAGGACGATGGGGTGGAGTGCTGCCGACTCCCAAGCTCTCTCCCACTCGCTCTCCGTCTTCCCCTTGGCTGTTGCTACATTGTTGCTGGTATTTTGGTTATCGAAGTCATTCCCAACACTCACGTTCACCTTCCATTACAGCACCTGCCACTCCACACAGTTATTTCAGAAGTACTTGCCTATTGCCAGAACCTTTCTCCCTACTTGTGTTCAAGTGTGATTTCTGATGTTTGTCTAGCATGTGAAATCATATCAAAGAATGATTATTAGGCCTTGATTGATAGAGTGCCAAACTTCCTGGTCTCTGTTCTTCCCTGGTGTCAAAAATGTAGAAAAGGGGCTGGAGAGATGGCTCATCGGTTAGGAGCACCAGCTGCTCTTTCTGAGGACCATGGTTCGGTTCCCAGCACCAACACGGTGCTTCACAACTGCCTGTAACTCCAATCCTAGGAGATCTGATGCCCTTTTCTGGCCTCTATGAGCATTGCATATTCACGGTGCTCTTACATACATGCAGGCAACATACTCATACACATAAAATAAAAGCAAATCTTTAAAAAAATAAGAATATAACAGTAGTGAAGAATTATAGTACAAACACGTGGACTTTGTTGTGGTTAACAACAGGCCAAATCCAGGACAAATGCGCACACGGTCATCTGAAAGTGGGCTGAATGAACGTATAACCTAACCTATCTGAAAGATAACCATACATTCTAGACTAGCGCATCAGATAACAGGTGATACTTCCCCTAAGCACACACTGACATCTACCAAAGCTCACTATCTTCCACATTGAGTTACCTGAATATGTTTGGGGGAAATCGTAGCAGCTGCAGGTCAGAATGTCTTACTATAGGGAAATGTCTTACTATAGGCTCAGAATGTCTTACTATAGGCTCAGCTATGCAGAGCCTCTTTGTGTAGACACAGGCCCAAGGTATAGGTGATTTGGAAAGACGGGGGCTTTGTAACACATATACTTCTTAAGTTTGCAAACTTTGCCAGAGCTTGGACCACAGAGTGGCATTAACTTACTTCACCAAGTCCCGTCAGCCATCACACACACACACACACACACACACACACACACACCACTGATCAGTGTGTCTTTGGAGTCATATATGGGTGGGGGTCGGGTGTGAGGGTGAGTAATTAGGGGAGTGGGTAGTAGGTGAGTTGACGTGGAGGTGGGTGTGTGGGGGTGTATAGAGACTTGACAGTCAATGTTTGCTTTTAACTTCTGCTCATCAGCAATGCAAAACCAGTTGGCTCCTGTGATCTTTCTCTCCTCTGCCTTTTGGAGAGCCTGACATTGACCAGCATCCTTCAACGCTGCCTCTCTTAACACAGGAAGTGGGAAGGTTCAGAAGATAGCCTTTGATTAAAATGGGGGTTTATTAGGGACTTCAAACCTGTGCTTTGAATGAAACCATGCATGTATCCTTGGGTACTCCAGAGTTCCCTCTCAGCTTAAGTGGAACTAGATACGAAATGCAGCCCCATTAGATAAACATTAAGTATAATCTAAATGATCCTTCAGAAACCCATTTAGTATCCTTCAGTCATCAGAACATGGTCCTAAAAAAACATGATTTTGTGTTTACCTGACTGAAATCTTGGATTTGTTCTTCAAAAAGCAGAAACCCAGAGGTCCAGCTCAAAGGGCTGAGACACTGCCTTAGATTTCACAGTAGAGTGTGTGCTCGGCACTTGTGAGGCCCTGGGTCTGATCTTTAGCACAAAAAGAAAAGAGGAGGAGGAGGAGGTAGAGGAGGAGGAGATGATCTAGTTTAAAGAAGGAAAAGTGAACCCGTGAAAGAAAACAAGAGATGTTGCTGCTTAAAGGCAGTTTTCATAAAAGATCACGTAATGCTATTTGAAATCATAATACGTTTATTTGACGGACCAACGTTGACTTACTGATCTGAGTACCAAGGCGCGCTGGTGGGCCAAACAAGGGGAAACGCCTCATCGGATTTCACTCTGTGATAGCGATTACAGCTCACGGGTTCCTCCTCTGACCACGAGGGATTTTTTCTTAATTCATTTATTTGTTTTTTGTGTGTGTTTGGGGGTAATTTCAGAAAGAAAACAGGGTAGAGATATCATCATTTTGCTTGTCCTAGCTTCTTGTTTGCTTTGCTAACGCAGCTCCTTTCTGAGTGTGTTATGAAGCTGGTCAGTGTCCTGGGACTCTGCAGACTGGTGGGGTCTACCTGCTCATAGGCTTAACGGTGCTCAGCTCCAAGCTCTGCGCTGCCCTGCCCACATGCCTGTAACATGTTCTGCTTGCCTGGGGAGGGAACCGAGGATAAGTGTAAACTTCTGGACTTGATTAAAGGTGTGTGCTGACTCTGATTAAAGTTTGTTCTACTCACTGCCCTTGGTCACGATTTCTTGTTTGTCCAGCATGCCAAATCATAGAAAATAATGATAGTTCAAATCTTTATTAACAGACTGCCAACATTTGTGGTCTCTGTCCCTTTTTCTTTAATGCCAAAATTAAAAAGAGAGATTATATTTTTGCCCCAACTTGCCATTCATCTCTAAAGTTGGCCTGAATCTGATTTCTAGGCAGAGACGGTGGCTGCCCAGTGCCACCAAATGAGCAGCTGTCATTTAGTACACCCTCTGCCCACAGGCATCCTCCACAGGCGCAGGAGTCACGACTGCCCACGTTGTGGTGTTTTCCCACACCCGCCCCCAGAGTTCGTGGACTGCTCGGCAGCTCTGTGCATGCTTCCAGGACCGCCTCCCCTCAAGCCCACCACATCCAGTGTTTGAATCAGCACACCAAGCAAGCAGGAGCGGTATTCCCTCCAGGTCTGCCTTCCATTCAGTAAACCCGGACAGGTGAGCTCACCATAGCGCGTAAAGAATATTCAGGACTCCTACTGAGATAAAACATTTTGGATAAGAACATATTTTACATTCTCTCCACTGAGAGCATAAATTACTGCTGAATACACCCAGCGTTACTACAGTAATTGATTTACAAAATAGCTTTTATGCAGCACGGACAAACACTCTTGGCAAACAGGAAAGATTTTCAAATGCAACGGTTTGATGGAGCAGAGACCCTGCCGAGCTGCAAAGCCAATACGGCTATCTGATTAATTGATTCTAACCTCATAAATATTAGACTTTGGGGCTCTAATGGAACTTGCTGAGGGTAAATTGTGTGGTTCACCCCATTCGTTTACACCTCTGGCTGACAGACGCACATTACAAAATGTCACTGACTGCTGGCAAAAGAATGGGGTCTAACATTTGCATCTTGATTCTGTGGTGGGATTTTCACAGAACACTTCTGTTACACGATTCCTACAGTCCTGCGTGTAAACATCACTCACCCCACACAGTCCTTTCCGTGTGCATCAGACTCCGAGCATTCATACTGATTTTCTCTTATTTACAACTAAATTACAAAACGTCTGCAGTAATAAAGCCAGTTTCTCTTTTCAAGCACGCTGTCTTTCCTGCACGTAGTGATAGCTGATAATTACTAAGAAGAATCAGCTGGGATTCTAGGTGTGGCGGTGTTCATAAAGAATCAATAAAGAATAAGCTAAAACTTCAAAATGAATCAAAAGTCAGGAAATATCTGGGGCTGGAGAGATGGCTCTGAGGTTAGGAGCACTGACTGCTCTCACAGAGGACCCGGGTTTGGTTCCCAGTGACCACATGGTTAACAACCATCTGTAACTCCAGCTCCAGGGATCTAACACCCTCTTCTGCCCTGCATGGGCATTGCAGGACACAGGTGCACTTACACACAGGTAGGCAATTCACTCATACACATTAAAAAGTAACAAAAATAAATTTTAAAATAAGTCAGAAAATATAATAAATTGATAAATTGTGTGAAATTTACAGTTTCAGTCTTGTAATGTCATAATTCCATTTAGAGTGTTAAACACAAATCAGATGCCCTTAGGGCAGAGATGGAAGAGAACTACAAGATCCCTACAGTAGAAATGACTATGGGGGTGATACTCAGTCAGTAAATGCCTGCTGTGCTGAGCCTGGAATCCCAGCAGCCATGTGAAAAGCCAGGCATGCCAGTGGGCATGTAATCCAGCCCTGGGGAGGTGGAGGCAGGAGTGGCCTTGGGGTTTGCTGGCCAGATAGCACTGGTCAACTCCAGATTCAGAGAAAGACTCTGTCTTTAAAAATGAGCTGTATGAGAAAATGAGGAAGAAACAGATGTTGGCAGCTGGCCTCCACATACACTGGGCACAGGCATGCCTACCCCACACGTGAGCATGTGCACACAAGAACACATAAACACACTTGTACACACAAAGAAATGAATTTTAAACTTAGCATTTCATTCCAGTTAAGGGATATTTAACTGGAATGGGCACAGTGGCTCTTTCCTGCCATCCCCGGCTCCCCCCCCCCCCCGCGCGAGGGTTAGCCACAAGGATTGCCACAGGTTTGAGGCCCACCTGGGCTAGAGAGTGAGGCTCTGTCTGAAAAAATGAATATTCATATATGTTAGAACTTTATCCTATTTAAACTATTCGGTTTTATAAACATAGCCACATATTTTAACCCAATAACATACTCGTGAGAAAATGTATTTACTTATTCTGTGAACATTGAAAATATGGAAATTTCTGTAAATAGTGATATTACTATTAAAAGAGCAATTAGTTTAAAAACAATTTAGCTCCAGGAAAAAGAGCTAACAGAGAACGAATGTTTCTGCCAAATATAATGGTTTAAAAAAAGACGAGGAGTGGGCCAGCGAGATGGCTCAGCAGGTAAAGCCACTTGGTCACCAAGGCTGAGGACCTCAGTTTGGTCCCCGGGACCCACTCAGTGGGAGAGATTCATGCCAGCTAGATGTCCTTAGACCTCCTCACATACACCATGATATAAGTATTCCCCCACACATTCACCACACACACACAGAGACACATAGAGAGACACACACACATATACACACACAAACACACAGAGGCATGCACACACACAGATATGCACCATACACACAGAGACATGCACATACACAATACACACACAGACCCCCACACACATATACAACACACATGTACACATGCAGCCAAAAAAAAAAGCCTCAAACACATAAAATGTAAGAAAAATAAAGAATGGGCACAATTACTATTTTTGGTGTTGGATTCCTGGAACTCAGGAAATTTTTTTAATAAATCAGTTTTAAAGTTAAATTAGATAGGTCATTCAATTCTTTTCTTGTTTTAAAGATCTGAGAATGTGGCTATCATAGGGAAGAGTTTCATATTGTAACCTGGCTGTCACCGTTATTACAAAGCCTTGATTTCCTTTATCATTGTGTCTATACATTATTTGTGTCTCTTTACACATCTGGAAAAAATGGTGCTTACTCTTCAAGTCAGTTTTAGAGACTAAGAAGTTGAGCTGATAGTTTGATCTCGGTCACCTGGGTTTGCATAGTCAGCCTTTTCACAGTGACCAAAGCCCAGGGTGTAGGGGAGAGACACAGGACTCCAAGATAACTAGAAATGGAATTGCAGATGAGTTCCAATAAGAAGTTGAGCTGATAGTTTGATCTCGGTCACCTGGGTTTGCATAGTCAGGCTTTTCACAGTGACCAAAGCCCAGGGTGTAGGGGAGAGCCACAGGACTCCAAGATAACTAGAAATGGAATTGCAGATGAGTTCCAGTGTTGTGGGTGGTCCTGGGGAAAACTCAGATAGCATTGGTGACATGGCTCAGTGGGTAAGAAAGCCTGCAAGCAAGCCTTAGGGCTTAAGTTCAGATACCCAGTACCCATGGAGCATGCAGGGCATGGTCTCCACACACCTGCAATCCCAGTGCTGAGGTTGGGGGGCACAGGCAGATCCCTGGAACTTGCTGGCCACCAGCCTAGTCAAAAATGGAGAAATCCAGGTTCACGGAGAGACCCTGTCTCAAGGAAGTAAAGTAGACCCGACAGAGGAAGACACCCAATGTCCATCTCTGGCCCCCATACAGCTATGTTTGGGCAGGTGCATCTGCACACACATTCACACACATGCACACACATGCACACATACATGAACTACACAGTATGATACCCCCACACACACACAAATCAACAGAAAAAAAATTGTGGATTTGGCTACACTGTCAGAGTCACATGTGTTATAAATACTAATAAATGTGACCTAGATATTTCCAGACAGTTCTAACATGAATAAGGCAAAGTCACTAGGAGGTACACTGTAGGCATCTGGCCATACCTCCCCAACTGGCTTCAACAGGACCTCCAGAGCGTGCACCTTTCCTGTGCTTTGTGCAAGTGGAACTTCGCAGCCCCTGGTCTCTAGCTTCCGGTTGCTCTCATTTACATATTCGTGAATATGATTATAGTGTTAAGATCTGCCTCTCCCACTGGACTAACAGAGCCAGGAGAGAAGAGTTAGACCTGTTTATTTATTATGTACCAGACCACAGTCTAACCAGGTGAAATTTTTCATTTTATTTAACTAAAGAATCTATTATATATAACCACAGATTCTGTGCTCTGTAATCTATTAAATT
>NW_008349770.1:1296134-1311941 GCF_000622305.1 Nannospalax galili | reverse complement strand
TGATTTTGTAAAGATTTGGGTTTTTGTCCCTTTTAACTGAATTTTTGCAAATTTTATGCAGTATATTTTGATTGTACTTAGATCTCTTCACCTATTTGCATTTATCCCTGTCCAATTTCATGTACTCTATTATATTTTTTAAGGCCTATAGAGTCAAATTTGTGTTGTGTCCCCAATTCCATCTGAGGAACGATAAGCACCTGACCAATAGCTGCTGGGAGGGGGACACTTTTCTTGAAGGGTGCAGTTCTGGGTAAATTAAGCTCCAGTGGATAGTCTCACATCATAGTATGAATTTGTTTTTACCATTTTTTAACAATCCTTAAACTAATTCTCTGAATATAAATAAAAATGTTTCCTTCAATGGTCACAATGTGTGTTTTATTTTTTAATTTTATTCTTCTTAAGGTATTTAGATGAAAATCTTCATGGGTATATTTGATAAAATCAGTAAATTGATCATTTGAAAAATTAATTTTTAGTGAACTGACTTGCTTCTTATTCAGCTAATTAGCTTGATTCTTTTTCCAGGGTCAAAGTACAAATCATAGCAAAATAAGTATGTTTGATTTTATTTTGAATTGTAATCTGTACAGTTGCACACACACACACACACACACACACACACACTCACACACTCCAGTATGAAAGGTTCCTGTTGTGTTATTGTACATAGAAAATAACTAAATCTGGGGCTGGAGAGATGGCTAGGCAGTTAAAACATTGACTGTTCTTGCAGAAGACCTGGGTTCAAATCCCAGCACCCACATGGCAGCTAACAACTGTCCTCCATGGGCACTGTACAACACAGGTGCACTTACCTACATGCAGTCAATACAGGCACACACATAAAATAAAAATAATAAAATATTTTTTAAAAAAGATATTAACTAAATCTTCATACAAAGATTAATTTCCCATAATCTCGTTGCTCCTTTGAAAATACTACATCAGTGCTTCCATTGTGGGAAGTCGGGGGATATTAAATAATGAGTTTGCAGGCTTTTGTTAATCAAGGAAAACTATGAAAACACAAGGCAGACACAAAGCAGCTCCATCCAAGAGGCATTTTGCATGACCCATCTATCTTGTAAAATTTTTCCATGCTTCAGTTGCCTGGAAGTCTGAATGACACATTCATTCTTGAGGGCTTTGGGAGTTAAGACACCAGAGGCCTGAGGTTATAACAGCTGCATGAGTATTTCCAGGACATTTTGTTAAATACCTTCTTTAAGAAGAACAAACACTTCGTTCCTAGAATCCTCTTCCTGCAGTCTACGGAATTCCTTTGCCATTGGTTGGACCTACCCTATCTCAGCATATTTTCAAATCATCCTTCTCTTTAATTTCCACCTATTAAGAGAACTTATTCTGGCCCCAAGAAACAGTACAAAGGAATGTACTTTAAATATCAATTGCAAAACTGACTCCCACTATATGAAAGCTGGTTCCAGGAGCTCACACTATATCAGACATAAGAGGTGAAGAACAGAACACAGGACAGAGGTTTTATACCTTTGTGGCCACATAGTATAGATGCCAAACCCACCAGACTTCTTGATTTATGTATTGTGTTTTTGCCTACTTGGAACCTCCATGTCTGTTTCTCTGACATCCGGATCTGCTCTGTGCTGCCATCCCTCCCCTTCTCCTTAATTCTGCTCATGGACTCTGTTTCCATGAAAACAAGATCCCATAATTTACAACAAATACGACGGTACACACCCACAACCTCAGGAAGCTGAGGCAGAAGGATTGTGAGTTGTAGGTCAGCCAGGGATACACAGCCAGAAACCCAAAGTAATAATGAATAAATCGTAATATTATATGGTTTGGGGATCACTGGGATGATTAAATGCCATTATGATATCATTCATATGAAGTGTTTAACATGGTGATTGACATGGAGGAATTCAAAACTATAAGCTATTATCATCAACATTGGTATAATTATTAAAAATAAGAAAAGCACAGACGATGGAAGGGGAAGCCCACAGAAAATTAAAGAAATCTGTATGTCTTAGCGACTACTCCGAGTGAAAATAAAAGACAACGATCAGCACCTGGAGTTGTGCCTTTCCAGCGCTGACTGATCGTCCCTTGGTCCTACAACTCCAGCTATGCCAAACCACCTGCCTTTGCTAAACACGTCAGTTCTTGATACTACCAATTCTTTCATATTTTATTCCTTCTCCTGGGAACAATATTAGCGTCCGTTTTACAATGCATGGCTCAATTATTGGCAGGCTTTGGAAAATTTACACAGAATCAGTTATTGATGTATGCATTTTATCCTTCCTAGTAGACTGAACCTCCTCTAAGGAGAACCTTATCAGGGGTTTCATGGTCTCTGTGGCATTTACAAATGTCTGTTTAATGCAGTCAAATTTCCAGTCTTGTTTTCTTTATTTTTATGGGAAGCAAGTACTATATCATGACTTTTCCAAAAAATTCTCTTATATTTAAAAACACACAGTGTTTTTATATTTTTCCCTCATTTGTATTTGCTGACACTGTTTCATTGGGGTAAGATGAAGCATTTACCACTGTGATGGGAAAAGTCAGTTATCACATTGGATGCACTTTAGAATCCTGTTGAAAACTCAAGGAAGAAAACACAGATATCCTGAGCATACCGGGGAATGAACGTGTCCAAATCTGTCTTGGACTGTGTTGAGGGAAGGAAGATATGACACATTTGCTTTTAAAGTTCTACATATTGAGTGCTAAGCCAGAGTTGGATCTTTGGTTTAATCCTGATTTTGTAGTTTGATGAAAGCCCAGCCATCAAACTTTGCTGATCTATATTTCATGCACACAACTTGCAACCTTCTTTAATCTCACCCTGAGAATGAGATGGGCTTGGTCCAAGCAGGGCCTGGTGGCTGAGACAAGACACTGGATGCTGATGTGATTAGAGGTTTACAGACTCTGACCAATGACCCCTTTTCTCCAGATGTGGAGATGACCACGAAATCACAGTCAGCAATGTGAGGGACACACTCCTGTTAGCCAACCATAGATTAAGAACATGGTATAGAGTTGTTTTGAAGTCAGACAGAACCTAATCTGGAGTACGGGTCTTTTTATTTACAGTAGGCATATCTTTATGCTGGTGTGCCCTTTAATTTCTCAAATATGAAAGGATGGTAAACTGAACTTTAAAGAATGGCTATGATAATTCAGGAAACAGACACACACTGGAGGTCAGCAGCATATTAATTCTCTACAACCCTGCATATGGCCTCTGAGAACTTTGTCTTTTTATTCCTTTTTATATGGATGATTCTTAAGAAACACATTTACTCAGAGCTACAGTGAAATCATGCTGACCTTATTCTAAGGCACTAAATCACGGCTTGTTCTAAATCATGGCTTGCTTTCCATGAGTTCCATCCTTGAGTTATATTTTTGCTTGCCAGAAATTTCTGTGTTTAAAAGACATAGCCGTACTCATGTCCTTAAGGTTCTTGGACCTGTATCAGCCAGAGACTTCAAGATTTGCTCCTTCCCACCCACATACCCATCTTCATTTACAACTGTCGTCCTTTATCCATGACACCTCTGGCAGTGTGCCTGGAAGGGAACTCATGACCCATACAGTTAGCTTACCTCGGGAGTAGGAGACAAGCAGGCATAAGTTAAGCCAGAAGACATGAAGAAATAACAACTTGAAAATGCAGACCAGGCTGAGCTATGGTACAAGCAGTCTCAGAAACGACCATTTAGAGCAGGGTGTGCAGCAATGGGGCAGAGAGTAGCTTACTCTGAGGGCAGACAGCAAGCAGTCAAGTTTCAGGTTTCTTTGTGAGACAGCAGGTGGCATTGTGCTCTACCAAGAGAATGAACAGTTAGGATTACAAAAACAGTTTAATTTGGGGCTGGAGAGGTGCCTCAGCGGTTAAGAGCACCAGCTGCTCTTGCAGAGGACCCAGGTTTGATTCCCAGGACCCACATGGTAACTATCAACCATCTATAACTCCAGTTCCAGAGGATCCGAGGTCCTCTTCTGACCTCTGTGGGTATTGCATGATATGATGCACTTAACATACATGTGGGCAATACACCCATACACATAAAAAATAAATAAAAATTTAATAATAGTTTAATTTGACCACAGAAAGACAAATAGAGAAATGGTCAGTAGAAGAATTTGGACAGTCAGGAGGGATATGTATCTGTTTTCCTTCCAAGCAAGTTGTTCTGAGTAAAGGTGTGACTCACGAAGTGGTGGGGTTATTATGTTGCTCCTTCAACCTCTCCCCAAAGATTAAAATCATAAAAGGGTTTCATCCTGAGCATCTATAGTGTAAGAAGCCTGTGTGTGAGGGAATGTGATTGTGTGTGTATGTTCACATGTGAACACTTCTGAGAATTGTAGAGAAGGCAACAAGTTCTGTTTGTTCCCGTGACGTGTTTCTGACACTGTTTAATACATCCAAAATAGGAAATGAGAAAATTCAGAAATCTGAGTCCAACTGCGTCTAAGAGAACCTGTAGAACCTGGTTCTGTCAGGTCTTTCTCATATCACAACCAGCGTTCAGTGCGGTGCTGTGGTTATTACTGTGTGGCCAGGAAAGTCCACTGGAGCATGTGCTCTGTGGACTCTGCAGCCCTGGCTGGTGCCCCATGACCAGCACTGTACAATAGGCCTGTTCCTTGCTTTCTCCAGACTCTTTGAACATTCTGGAAGAGCAGTTATGTTTTCTTTCATTCTTTTCTGCAATAACAGTTGTTCTGGGTAGCAGGAAGCAATGTTCCAAGCATAACTGCCTTGAAGGGACAAAGTCTATCCCAAAGCAAAGGGGCTGCAGTGGGCTGGGACAAGGCAGGGATGGGAAGGGCTGGGCCACCTTGCAGTCTCCTTACTGTTAAGTCAGTGAATTATTATCAGAACAGACATATCTCTTCTCAGCTTCCCTAAGATGAATCATAGCATATAGACATTAATATATAGTATGCATGTAACGTAGCATATGTAATATAGTATATTTCATTTCATGTGTATATTATTTTATTATCTATTTTATGTGTATGTGTGTATTGTCTGCATGTATTTACATGTACCTGTGCCATGTCGAGACCAGAAGAGGGTGTTGGGTCTCTTGGAACTGGAGTTACAGGTGGTTGTCAGCCATCATGTGTGTGCTGGGAACCAAACCCAGGTTCTCTGCAAGAGCAGCTAGTACTTTTAACCCCTGAGCCATCTCTCCAGCCCCAAATTTCATGCATATTCACACACACACACACACACACACATATATATATATATTGAGGTGAGGTTGCACTCTCTAGCCTAACCTGGTCTTGAATTTCCAACCATCCAACTATACTATTTCCTCAGCCTCCCAAGTGTTGGGATTAGAGGTGTGATGAACCATATTCAACTCTTAGCCCTTATATATGAAGTGGTTTTCAATGGTGGGTTGCAGTCATACATAGTGGAGGGCAAACATTCAGCCTTGCTCTGTGCCATGGAATCTGCTAGGTGCTAGGAACATGAAGATTTAAAATACAGACTCCCAAAGATCTCATAGTTGGGAGAGAAAGATAAATATGCATGCAAATGATTTCAGCAGCCTGTGATGTTTTTAGTTGTAGTGTAGAGTCATGTAGCATTCCATAAAATTATATCACGGCGGCAGTAAAGTGGAAAAGAATGTGAGTATCTGAGCTGAGATTTGAAATGGGATAAAAGTTTGCCAGGCAGAACAAGAGAAACGTATGGAAGGCTAAAGAGAAAGTCTGTGGAATGAGCAGAGTGGGGCAGCCAGATAAAACCTACAGGCTACGAGATGAGGCGACAGCAGAGCCGGGCCAGGACTGCATTCCTACTGCAGGTGGTGAAGACCCAGAGAGGAAGCTGAGGAAGCGCGAAGCAGTCAGGCTGAAGAGTGGAACAGTCACGTGGGAAACAGGAGACCGTGACATGCAACAGGAGGGGCTGCTGAGGTGGCCCACGGGGGAGGGTGGTGGCTGCGACGTGGGCTGGAGAAGGGCTAGAGTAAAGGAAGAACACTGGGACGGTTTAAAGATGGGCAGAAACCTGATGTTTGATTTCCTCCAAAGTGCTTTTCATGAAGAAGTGAAATCAGATGGTTTCCTGTGTTTGTAGCCCAAGGATTCACAGGCACCGACTTGAACAGTCCAACACAGCCGACATTTGCTATTATTATTTTGCAGGGACCATTTACCTACCTGTCTACCTATTTCTCTCATCTGTCCATATTTATCTTCTGTCATCTATCATTAGTCCATCATCTCTCCATGCATTTATTTATTTTCTATCATCCATCATCAATCTATATATTTATCTATCATCTATCATATATCTATCTACCATCTCTCTATCACCTTTCTATCATCTATCCATTGTTCTATCTACCTGTCTTTCTACTATCTATCTGTCTATCTATCTATCTATCTATCTATCATCTATCTATGATATATCTACTTGCCAAATGGTAAGAGATTTCCAGATGGTACTTCAGACTGAGAGAGTGGAGGAAAGGCAGATTTAGACACATGAGCTGTTTGAGTCCCTTTCCACCTTTACTCACTGTCGTCCCTCTTTGCTGAAAGTATCTGTAGAATGGAAAATGTGATTGGAAATCCTGGGTCTAGGATGCTGTTCCAAATGGATTTCTTCTGGCTACATGTTCGTCCTGAGGTTTACAATGAAATATATGAGTCTCCCTTCTGAGAAGTCATCCATAAACTGTCGAACATTATTCACCACATAACCAGCAAGCATTTACCTCATGCTCACCAAATTCTTCTTGGGCCCTCTGAAGAGAAGGGGAAAAAATGCATTATCCTTAACGTATAAAGTGTAAAATTAATATACAGGAACCAAAGTAAAAACATTGCAATGACTAGATTTAGATCTGAGTTTATGGGACATGAAGATTTGTCACAACTGTCCACCATCCTGACTATACATCATCAAATCAAGATGCCATCATAGACTATGCACAGAATAGGTGTGTTTCTAGTCCTAAGATATCAGCAGCTTCCTTGAAACCTAACATAAGCCCCACTTCTGTATCCTCACTCTTTCTATCAAAATTCATCTGATCCCTGGGCCTCTGTCTTCCTTATTTCAACATGTAGTCTACATGACAGGGATAGTAAATGAAAGCCAAATTTGTGACATGCTTAAGATTTTTAGGTGGCAGAACTTTGAGTACCTGGCCAACTTAATTTATAGTTAGATTACTGTTTACATGAGAGGTAGTGTCAGCCTTAGTGAACAACTACAAAATTTGGATTTTCCCCTTGTTTTCTCCCACCATTCTCCAGGCACATCACCTCGTTTCCTGCCTGCCCGTGAGACTGTTTGTAAGGTGTTCCTACAGGAAACAGTCTTTATTAAGCCCACTGGCTCCTCCCCCATGTGATTTGTCTCTCCACTCCCTACATCCAACAAGGTACGTCATGGGTCTCACTAATCCTCTCTCGTTCTTCTTTTAGTCCTAATTCTGTGCAGCACTGAGAATCCAGGGACTTTTTTCCAGACTCTGAGTTCACCTCTGGGCAGAACATTGATTTTGACAAGACAGGAGACTTCTAAGGCATGAGAAACTCAGGTTTTAAGTAAGCAGTGTGTGTATTTAAGTACACACACACACACACACACACACACACACACGGTTTTATACAGTTGCCCCTTGGCATTCACTTGTTTCACACCTGAAAATGAAACCAATTGGAGATCAAAACTATTCTTAAAAAAATCACATTCCTGCTAAATACATACAGACCTTTTTCTTATAACTATTCCCTAAATAGCATGATGACTTTGTATAAGCATGTACATGATATTAGGCATTATATGTAATCTAGAAATGATTTAATGAATACAGGAGGTGTCTACAACTTATATGCAAATATCACACCATTCTGCAGCAGACTGGAGCATTCTGTAGCCTGAACATCTGCATAAGATTCCAGAGCCAGGTCTCTTGGGTACAAAGTTATGATTACCTAAGACTGTAACTGCAGGGTCCATGTTCATGGTGAACCTGAACTCGATCATGTGAGCAGGGCAGCAAGGATATAATAAAATGACTTATTCAAATGGAGCAAAGTATAGCAGTTCAATGAGTGCGTTGGGGACTTTTCCAAAGGAAGGAAAAGCTCTGGGATTAGTTCAAAAGTGAGCACAGCTTGGCCAGGACCATGGATCCTCCTTCTGATGCTGTTGTAGTTATGGGTCAAAAGAGAGCTTTCCATCCTGAGGGACGCTATCAGTCTAACACAAAAAGCAGCACTAAAGACCCCTCCTGTGCCTTTTCATAACACTGGACTGGAAGCCTGTGAGTCCTAGTCCTGGCTCTAGGCACCACCATAAATCAATGTCACCGTTGGAAGCACTGCGCCACCCTGCCCCACCTTAACAGCCACCTGCACTGCTTCCTTAGCTGCAGCTGACCTCTGGGGTCAGGAGAGGAACTCAGTGAGATCCATGAAGGATGGAACAGTCTTGGCTCATTTTCCCAAGTGCTCCTGGGTCTTGCTGGGCAGGGGCTGAGTGCAGCCCCAGGCCTGTCACACCAACTGGACATCACAGACCACATTCCGTTTACATGTTGTGATCCCATTAATTTTTTACAGGCAGAGATGATACCAATACTTCTTTTTTTTTTTTTTTTTCAAAACTGCTGTTACAAGGTCACAAATTCATGAAGAATCAGGACCATGGGATGCAGGTGCTTTCCTTGACATTTTTTTTTCATTTTAATCATACTTTATGAATAGCAATACAATTTACGTATTAAATAACACTATAGTAAAATGATTTGATAAAGTTTTAAACAGAAGGGGGGAATGGGGAAAGTTTAGGTTACAAAATCCCTCCTCCCCTTAAAACAATTTTTTAATTCCATTTTCTCAATAGGTAATGAGACAAATAGGTTCAGTACCTACTTACGTCTAATTCCAAGTGTACTGATGGCCAATAGAATCAGGAAGAGAAATTTCTGTGCATTGAAGTAGAAGAATCATTTTTTATTTGCGTTATTCCTTTGAAGCAGCAATTGTGAAAGTTTGGCCTCAATTTTCTGTATCTCCAATTTGAAGATTGACGTATATGAGCTCTTTACCTTCTGTGAAGGAGTCAGGTCAGTGATGCCTGTACACTCTGAAGTTCTAAGGGACAGGTTACAGGTGGTGTCACTCTATCCATGCACCATGACCGGAAAGGCTCAGAAGCAGGAGCAGGTCAGTCCATGGTGGATGGAGCTTGCACGAGGCTTGTTGCATTGCAGAGAGAAGCCAAGCAGAAAACTTGGCCAAGTGGCGTGGGTGTTATGGCATCAATGCAGGCATTACCTCATCAGTGTTCCCAGGGTCTTATCTCCAACAGGTAGGCTCGCGTACCAAAGGTTCTACAGCCTCCAGAAATCGCATCATTACCAATGTTCAAACACATGAGCCTGTGAAGGTTACAAATTCCATCCTAACCACTTGACCTATCAGGCAGAGCCAAACTGCAGGAATACTGAAAACTTACTCTTTTCTTCTCTGTGGAACCATGTAGAATCTACAGAGGCCTGTAGACAGGAAGCTATTCCTTTAATCTGCGGTTTGGGAAAGATTGCCCTACCATTGCTGTTTCTATGCATTTGTTTTTATCATCGGAACTTGAAAACATTTGAAATACGAATCCACAGGGTGCTGATTTTCCCTCCACAGCCAGCCTCCCGTCTGTGGGGTATCCCTGAGAAATCTTCAGGCTCAGCTGCCTGTGTGCAAGATGCTCTTTTTTAGGGCCACCTCTGAGTTCTCTACTTTGAAACTGACATGTTCCTTAAATAATTTTATTCAGCGATTTCCCATTTCTCTTGAGATAAGGTGTGTGTCCAGAAATCTGTTATACTTTAATTTGTTGATTCTAATATTTGTCATTTTAATTAATGTACATGGAATCCTGGTTTTCTTCAGCTTGGATTTGGGAGACCACCTATTTTCCTCTGTAAGTAACATCATCAGAAAGTATTCAAAGCACCTGATTCCTGAGGACCAAGCAAGGCCAACATCCTCCCTTGAGTCTTTATTTTTTTACTTTTGGAGCCAAGATGTTTTATGTGGCCTTGGATGGCCTAGAATTTGCTATGTAGAGCGACTGACCTCAACATTGCAGAAGGCCTCCTGCCCCTGCCTTCTCGGTGCTGGTATTACAGATGTGCACCGCCACCGCCGTGCCCAGTGTTGAGCCTTCAGATTTTTGAGCTAAGTTTCTGAGTCAAACAAGGTGGGGAAAATGGTAGCCAGGTGCTTCGCCCCTTGGTTAATGGAATCCAAATGAGTCTCCATTGGCTCTTGAGTGAGTGTCTGCCAAGCCGGCTTCTACTGCGGCTGACTGCTTTCCAGGCTTCTTTCTTCATGAATCCTATACACCCACTAAGCTAAATTTTATCCTTTTGATGAAACAAATCCCGTCTGTTTGACTTAACCAGATATTTTGACTTGCAAAATAAACACATTAAAACAAAAGCTCTACTTACATCTGTGCCCTTCTAAGCCTCCAGTTATACTAGATAAACTCCAGAGCTAAGCAGATGCCCACAGTACTCCGCCACATTCCCATGGTAGTCTACGCTTTGTCGTGTGCAGACTTTATGTTTACTTTTAAGTTTGTTGACCCACCAAACTATAACCAAATATTTTTTCTCAGTTTTACAGGTAAAGTTCACACAAGTTATAAATAACTTCTCAAACTTACATAATAACTAGGGAATATTTAGAAGTTCACAGATGCTCTCTGGTTTCAAAACTCTAATTTTTCCAACTTCAACACTCCATGAATTGAACTATTTGGTTAAAAGAATGATTTGCTAGTGTATTGCTCATGATTTGGGGTTGTTATAATATTAATTATAGAAATGATAGGATACATAAAGACTACACAATGGCGGATGCAGCCGTGTGTGGTTATGTTAAGAAGGATTTGTGAATGTAAACAAGGATTGTCCAGCGTTAGTGCTGTTGACAGGTAAAAACAACAGGGTGGCCCTGATGCATCTGCATTTCTCCCTCTGTGTATTCTCGGCCACGACCTTGATTCAGCCAAACACCGACTCACCAAGCTGATTAAGAACCCTTTGCCTCTCTCTAAGGTCAGACAGTTTCATGTTTTGTTAATAGCTCTCCCAGTGTGGATAGAATCATATTTGGTCACAACTTTAGGATGAGAAATTTCATTGATTTCCTATGGATTCTGACAGATAACTAATATTTCAGGTCCAGTTTAATCTTCACTCTTGATCTTTCCTTTAGTTACTGGTATTTAGAAAATGGAACCCCGTAATAAAAAGAAGCAAAAACTGCCAACTAGTGTTTGATCGCCATGACCTCTCTGAGCTTTGGGACTGACGTGTGTGAAAGTCTCGTTGACATTTTCGAGGCTACTATCTTGCTTACTTCATACCACATCATCTGCCACTCACTTTCCAAACACAAAACAGTCTCAACTTCGTGAAGAATGCATCTTTTTGTACATGTTTTGGAATTAAATCTACCAGAATTACTTCGACACAGACACAAATATATCATAGATTATTTGCATGGTGCGAACGTATATGAACACATACATGATTTCAGAAATCTTGCTTCATTTAAAATACTTCTTTGTTCTGTTCATAAGAAAACATTTTTTACTCACTAATTAGTTCATTTTTCTACTTTATTTTTGAAGATCACTTACTTATGTGCCAAGGATTATTTAGGTATAGTGTGATGGGCAAGAGAGATTCAGCTGCAAAATATTAGGGTTTGCAATCTGGTGGCAGAGTGACCGATCCAGAAATATCTTAGAAATGTTGAAAATATTTACAAGTCCTGCATTGCTGGAAAAGGCTGTGCCGCCGCGTGTGATCCGCGTGCCTGTAATCCCAGCACTTAGAGTACAGGCAGGAGGATCAGAAGTTCTCGGTCTCGCTCAGTAACCTAGACAAAGACCCGCGTGGGTTTCATGAGACTCGGTCTCAAAAACAAACAACAAGCAAAATGAGAAAGTAGCTCAGGTGCTGTTCTAAATACACGAGGTGCTGTTCTAAGTACACGAGGAGACTGAACAGGAAAGTGGGAAGATGGAATGAGTCCACTGGCCTCCCTGACTGCTGAGTGGAGACTGGGGTGGAAAAGGTGCCCAGCTGCCACACCAGCGCTGCAAAGTGGTGCTGCCATGTCTGGAGTGAAGAATCGAGATGGAGGAAAGGACAGGGAAGGGTGGGAATTGGCAGAAAGAAAACAGTGAGGGAGGCTTCACTTCCATAAATACAATAAAATGAGCAAAGCTGTGGGTAGTCATGATTGCGCGCGTGTATTAGAAAAGAGGGTAAAGAAGTAAAATTGTAGCCTAAATTTTATCACCCTGAATCAGATTTTTCATACGCAATTGTATAAAAGCATTTACAAACACACCTAATGACACACGTGCTCTAGATCAGATATAAACTCTCTCGGTTTTCTTTGCTCATTGTAGAAATGTTTTCCGTTTAATTTGCATGTAACTTGATCATTTCAATTTAAGATAATTTATGATGTGACTGTGTCGTAGTTCACTCGCCATTTTCCATAGAAATATTTTTATTTTATTGTTAGGTTTTGTTACCATGAATAATGCAATTTTAAATATCTTCATTATAAACTGCTGGTTTTATTTCTACATTACATGTCTCCAGCGGAAGAAGTGATGGGTAAACAATTTCATACGGCCTTCTAAAGGAGGTGCAAAACTTCCAATTTTATCATCAGTTTACAGGAAAAACTTCTCTGTCTATGTGCACTGACAGTTGCTATTTCTTGCATCTTTTTGGTCACCCGTGTCCTCATATCTAGAAAGTCTTTACATAGAAGCTTCTGTCCACATGTCCAAGTCAGAGTCTCAATGAGAGCACCATGGCGTGAAGGCTGAATAATGCAATGAATCTGTTCTCCAAAGGATCCCATGAGATTATCCTAATTTTAAGACGGAAACATGAGAATAAATAACCCAGGGGAAAAAAAAGATTCTGGCTTTGGAGATGCTAGGTTTAGGATGCTCTTTTCACTTCCAACTAGACACGTCCATTACCAGGACTCTGAATTTGGATTCTGGATCGAAAAGACATTCTGAATGGAGACGTGAGAATCAGCACATGGCTAACACCTGAAGCTGCAGTGATTCCACTCAGTCTGGCATGCACGAAGCCCAGGGTTCTGTCCCTAGCACTCCATAAACCGCATGTGAGCGTGCACATTCCAGGTGAGGCACACCTGGAATCCAGCACATTGGAGGTAAAGAAAGATCAGAATTTAACATCATCCTCGGCGACAAAGTGAGTTGGAGGCCAATGAGGGATATCTGAGACGTTGTTGTGAAACAAAAAATAATAATAATAATTTCATTCTTTGAGAGGGGATGAAAACACATACCTGGAACCTGAACTTCAAGAAGCAAGTGAAAGGGGAGCACCTCAACAGCAAACAGAAGAGGTCCCCCTGGAGACAACAGGCAGAAGAGGTTACCCAGAAACTTAGGGAAAGCTGCCTCACCTTGTCTTAACAGGAAAACTCAGCTAGTAAAAACCAGAGCATGGTCCATGCCATTATCTTGGGATTCTTCTCCTTCCTGCATGCCTATGATTCCTAAGTTTGGTCTTTTATGGTGTCACACAATTCCTGCATATTACATTCTTGTGATCTCTTCAATTTTTCATAATCTTTGCTTGAGTGGTCTAGTTCATCCAGTTTATCTCCCAGTCTTGATACTCTGCTTTCCATTTCATTCATCCTATTGGTGAGGCTTTCTCCTGTCATTTCTAATTGGCTTACTGAGTGTTTCACCTCAGTACTCACTTGACCCACCAAGCTCACTGTGACCCTCAGAGCTCACTGTGATATCCCTGAACTCCCTGTGACCTGCTGACCTCACTTTGATCCTCAGAGCTCACTGTGACCCTCAGAGCTCAATGTGACCCTCCAAGCTCAATGCGACACAGCACTCCCTCCTGGTTCTCTGGGGGACAAGACCAAGGTTCCTACAGCCCAGGCTGTCCTCTCTGCAAGTCCTCCCTCCAGGGCTCCCAGGATCAGGGACTGGCCTTCCATGTGTCCTCTGCCTCACCGTCTCCCACTTCCGTATACCTCAGTTCTTAGAACAGCCTGGACCAAAGTATTTCCAGTTTTAAATGACCACAGATGCCAACCCAGATTACTATACCCATCCAAAATGTCTATTATATCTTCCATGACATAAATAGGCTTAAGGAATTCATGTCCACAAAACCAGCCCTTCAGAGATTTCTGGAAGCAATACAAAGTGCGAAGGAAAGGAATGACTATACCCAAGGGGTTTCAGAAAAAAATTCAATGAAGGCATAACTGTGGAAAAGTACAGCTATATCAAGAATGATAACAAATAAAAATGACAGGATTCAATACTCATCTTTCATTAATAACTTTAAATATTAATGGTCTGAACACCCCAGTCAAAAGACACAGACTTGGTGAATGAATTAAGAAACAAAACCAATCTTTTCATTGTCTGCAAGAAACTCATCTCACTATCAAGGACAGACACTATCTCAAAGTGAAAGGATGGAAAACAATATACCAAACAAAAGGCACTAAGAAAAAAGCAGGAGTAGCAATTCTAATATCTGACAAAATAGACACTTCATTTTGATGAAAGGAACAATGAATCAAGAAGAGATTACAATCATGAACATATATTCACCAAACTCTGGTGGACCCAACTTCATAAAAACAATATTACAGGACTTTAAGACCCAGATTAACCCTAACACATTAATAGTAGGGGACTTCAATACCCCACTGTCTCCATTAGATAGGTCAACAGGGCAGAGAGTTAACAGAGAGACATCTCAATTAAACAATATCAAATGGACTTAACAGACATCTACTGAGTATTCCATCCAAGCACCAAAAGACATACTTTCTACTCAGCACCCCATGAAAACTTCTCCAAAATCGACCATATACTGGGGCACAAAACAAACCTCAACAAATACAAAAAGATTGAAATAACCATAAATTCTATCATATCACAATGCAATAAAGCTTACAATCAACACCAGAAGAAGCCCTAATCACCACATGAAATAATGGAGATTAAAAAACACACTCCTGAATGATGAATGGGTTAAAAGAAAAATTAAGAAAGAAATTAAAGTATTCCTGAAATTAAATGAAAAGGACAATACAACACAACAAAACCTCTGGAACATGCTGAAAGCGTTCCTTACAGGCAAGTTTATAGCTCTAAGTGCCTACATCAAAAAATCAGAAAGAACACAAATAAATGACTTAACATTGCAACTCAGCACACTTGAAAAGCAACAGCAAATGAAACCCAAACCCAGCAGACAAGAAGAAATAACAAAAATCAGGGCAGAAATTAATGAAATTGAAACAAAGTAAACAATAAAAGAATCATCAATTCGAAGAGCTGGCTCTTCGAAAAGATAAACAAGATTGACAGACCACTAGCACAGTTAACAAAAAGAAAGAATGAGAACCTCCAAATCAACAAAATCAGAGATGAAAGGTGAAACATCACAACAGACACCAGAAAGATACAGAACGTTATAAGTGAATACTTTAAAAACCTATATACTACAAAATTTGAAAACCTAAAAGAAATGGACAGATATCTAAAGGCATGGGAACCACCAAAACTAAACCAAGAAGAGATTAACAGCTTAAACACACCCGTAACACAAAAAGAAATTGAAACAGTAATATAAAACCTCCCCGACTAAAAAAAGCCCAGGACCAGACAGATACAGCAGAGTTCTATC
>NW_008349770.1:1294681-1295711 GCF_000622305.1 Nannospalax galili | reverse complement strand
AAGCAATAAGACAAGATTAGGAAATTAAAGAGTAATAATTGGAAAAGAAGAGAACAAATTATCCCTTTTTGCAGATGGTACGATATTATATCTAAAGGACGCCAAAAATTCCACGCGCAAACTCCTAGAAATTATTAACACATTCAGTAAAGTGGCAGGTTACAAAATTAACCTACAAAAGTCTATAGCCTTTCTATATACCAATGACAAGCAGTCAGAGAAAGAGCACAGGGAAACCCTCCCATTCACATTAGCCACAAAAAAAAATAAAATACCTTGGAATAAACCTGACCAAAGACATTAAAGAGCTCTACAATAAAAATTTTAAATCTTTAAAGAAAGAAATTGAGGAAGACATCAGAAAACAGAAGGACCTCCTGTGCTCATGGATTGGAAGAATTAATATTTGGAAAATGACTATAAAAATATAGATTCAATGCAATCCCAATCAAAATCCCCATGACATACTTCACAGAATTAGAAAAATCTATCCTTAAATTCATATGGAGGCATAAAAGACCCAGGATAGCCAAAGCAACACTGAGCACTAAGAGCAATGCTGGGGGGATTACTATACCAGATTTTAAGCTGTATTACAGAGCTATAGTCATAAAAACAACATGGTAATGGCACAAAAATAGACCCATAGACCAATGGAACAGAATTGAAGACCCAAATATGAGTAAATACAATTTCAGCCACCTGATATTTGACAAAGGGGCCAAGAACATTAACTGGAGGAAAGACAGCGTGTTCAACAAATGGTGCTAGCAAAACTGGATCTCCACTTGTAGAAGAACGAAATTGAACCCCTATCTTTCACCCTGCACAAAAGTAAACTCCAAGTGGCTCAAAAAGACCTCAATGTAAAGCCTGAAACTCTGAAACTATTAGAAAAAAACATTGGGGAAAACCTACAAGATATAGGCATAGGAAGGATTTTCTAAACCAGAAATCAATTGCTCAGGAAACAAGGGCAAGCATTAACAAATGGGACCTCATTAAACTAAAAAGCTTCTGTACATCAAAG
>NW_008349770.1:1293377-1294603 GCF_000622305.1 Nannospalax galili | reverse complement strand
ACAGAACGTTTTCAAAAGAAGAAGTAAAGATGGCTATGAAACATCTCAAAAGATGTTCAACATCACTAATAATCAGGGAAATGCAAATTAAAACCACTTTAAGATTTCACCTTACCTCAGTCAGACTGGCTAAGATCAAGAAAACAAATGATACTAAATGTTGGAGGAGATGTGGGGAAAGGGGAACACTCATCCACTGCTGGTGCGGGTGCAAACTGGTTCAGCCCCTATGGAAAGCAGTGTGGAGAACTCTTAAAAAACTACAAATGAACCTACCATTTGACCCAGTTATACCACTCCTTGGCATGTACCCAAAGAACTAATCCTATTGCAGAGACACGTGTACATAGATGTTTTTTGCTGTTTTTTTCACAGTAGCTAAGAGATGGAAGCAACCTAAGGGTCCCTCAATTGATTAGTAGATAATGAAAATGTGGTTCATTTATACGATGGAGTTTTACTCAGCAGTAAAGAAAGATGAAATCATGAAATTTGCAGGTAAATGGACGGAACTAGAAACTGTTATACTAAATGAAGTAACACAGACTCAGAAAAAAATCAACATATGTTCTCCCTCATATGTGGATCCTAGAAACAAACTCTGATAAATAAGTATACAACCAGACGTAACTACAGGAATCAGGATAATGGAAAGGAAACAGGGAGGTAAAGGAAAAGAAAGAATCTGAAAGAGAAGAACAGTAGGAAACAGGCCTTAATAAGGGAGATAGGGATAAAAATTGGGTTAGTTTAAGGGAGGAGGGAGGGAAGGATATACAAGGAACCTAGGGGATAAAGGGAAAGAAGGAGCTCAAGAGAGATAGGACCATAGGAGATGGGTATTAGTAAGGGAGAAGGGGTGGAAATGGGGGCACCTTAAGTGGGAAAACCATGATGGAGGGGTGAGACAATGTGAGAGATAAACAATGCCTAGCTAGTTTTGAAAACCAGAGAGAACCATATTACTCCTACAACCTACTGACAAATTATACATAGCAGATCAAGAAATATATGTCTAGGTGAGGTTTATCCAAGAACAACTGGTCTTTGTCCAAGATTTATCTACATGACACACAGGAATTAAAAATACCAGACTGGTGGAACTAACCTTCTTGGGTGTTTAACAGACATGCTTTGAGGTATATAGTAATTTGGTCAGAGGGACATAAAGGACACTTTTTGCTCCTTGCCCTCCTAAGTCAACTAGTTCCAGGGGACTATGAGAA
>NW_008349770.1:1287208-1292781 GCF_000622305.1 Nannospalax galili | reverse complement strand
AAAGAGAGTGCGTTACTGGATATGTTAAATCTGTAATGAAACGCTTCTTCTAATCATGTGGTTATTAAATTTTTTTTAAAAAAAAAGAAAATTCTTCAAAGCATAAAAATTTGCTCCTTAATAATTAATAGATGTGAAAAACATTACCATTGAAATCTACCTGATGACTTTCTATCCATGCTCAGATGCCAAGTCGCTCAGAAAGTAACCGACTGTGAATAGTAATAATCAGACATATAGAGATTAGAAACACATGTGCATCTTAGTGTCAATTGTATTAAAAATGAATTTTTCTGTATGAAACTTTGTATTTTAATAATGAAATGGAGACCTCTTTTAAAGTTTAAAACCTCATTTATGTTTATGTCTTATAGGGTTTATACGGAGTACAATATTGTATAACTGTATTAATTCAAATGTAAACCTAAAAATTTACAGCCAATTTTGAATGAGATGCATCTTAGCTCTGGAAATTGTTATTGACTATGTCAATGCTGTTGTAATGAAATGCTTCTTCTAATTAGATTGTTATTAAATAAAAATTTTTACTTTTATTTCATTTTATGTATATGAGTGTATTGCCTGTATGCAAGGAAGTGCATCCATGTTGTGCAATGCCGTAGAGATCAGTAGAGGGCATGAGATCCCCTGTAACTGGAGTTAGGGTGGTTATCAGCCCCATGTGGGTGCTGGGAATTGAGTCCAGGTCCTCTGCAAGAGCAACCAGTCCTCTTAATTGCTGAGCCATATCTCCAGTCCCATTTTTTTTTTATTTTTTGAAAACGTTAAATTAGACATCATTTGCAATGATGAAGATTGAGCCTCGGACTTCATGCATGTGCCACAAGTGTATTAGAGGGCTATATTTATTTTCAACTGATACATAAAGACACAAAAATTGTACATATTTATGGGTCATCATGTGATGTTTCAGTACAAGGAATTATTTACATACTGTAAGTTATTATACATTGTCCCATATTTAAATGAAATTAAATACTTCATCACTTTAAATATTGATTATATCTATCAACGTTCATAATCCATCTAGTTTTCTGAATTGTGTGGTGCGTTATCATTATCTGTAGTCATTCTATGCAATAGCACCCCAGCCTCTTGTCCCTGTCTACTGTGACTTAGTACTATAATAAATAAAAACAATGGCCCATCTTCCAAAGTGCTTTAAGTCAGCTTAAGTATAGCTGCAGAGGAATAGAAAACACTGATCCTTGCTGGCAGTCTGCCAAGCTACCTAACCCCACTAGCTACCTGCAATTCTAACTAACCCCCGACTTCCAAACTAGAAGTTCAGAGAAAAAATTCCTAACAAGCTTGCCTAATAACCTGCAGATGTAACAAGGTCATGGGCCTGATAAACTTCATAATAAACAGGGGTAAAGCGAAGAATCCACCCACACATGGTCCTTGAGAAACAGACACATTTAAATGCAGAGAGAAGGACCAGACCCAGACGACTTGAAGGACTGGACCCTCCTGGTTACTCAGCCAATGAGGAAACGGAGGTAGAAACTCACCCTACGGTTGTGAAATCTGTTCTCCATGCTCCACGAGTATCTGTCATTCTGGCCTGAAACCAATATTTGCAAAGTCATAAAATAAGCTACCTGACTCTCCCTACTTTGAGGGTCCAGCGCTCTTATTATGAAGTAAGGATCCACGTTTCACATAGGTACCCACTGATCCTTATGCCATGCCTCTCCTCATCCCTCTTCCCAGCCCCTGGCAACAGCATCTTATTCCCAACTTCTTTGACCTCAGCATTTTATTATGCCCCCCGTGTGAGTGAGATCGTGTGCTCCTGTACCACGTTTATCATGTTTGACGTGGTGATTTCTAGTTCCATTCCTGTGGTCAGTGGAGGATTTCATTCTTTTATGGCTGAATGGTATTTCACTGTGTGCATGTAATACATTTTCCTTACCCGTTCAGTAACGTATAAGAGACTAACGTATAAGAGACAGACGTGAGCTACGTACACTGGAGAGAGAGGCACTACCACTCTATGCAGCATTGCTCACAGTAGAAGGGCTTTTCTGATCACTGATGGTCCTGAGAGCCTGGTGCAAAGAGCAGCAGAGTTGAGATCACCAGAGAACTGTGTGAGCTCAGATATTACACAGAGCCACAGAAAGAACCCAGGTGCCACGTGTGGAGAGCTCATACTTTTGGCAGTGGTTTTGGTGAGCGTGGACAGCTTCTGTGTGAAGCCTTGAAGTCCTTCATGAGGAGGCATGCCTGCATCCCAGATGCCCTTTGTCAGGACTGCAGGCTTCTACTCAGGTCAAAGAGGAGCTGCAGGTACTGAGCACTGATCTGGGACATGTTCCGGCTTTGTCCCCTAGGTCTATGGTTCTGGAACATTTATCTAGGTGAGATACCTCCAGTTTACCAAATGAGACAATAAAAACTCAGATAACTTCATATTTTGTATTTTTGTTATATTTTAATTCTTTTTATATTATGTCTATGAGTATTTTGCATGCATGTGTGTGAGTGTACCCTATGTGTATAATGCCCACAGAGGCCAAAGTAGGATGTCTAAACCCCCTAGAATTGGAGTTATGGATAGTTTTTAACCCCTATGTGGGTGCTGGGAACCTAACCCAAGTCCTCTACAAGAACAGCCAGTGTTCTTTACTGCTGAGCCATTTCTCCAGCCCTGACAAGCCAGATAACTTAAAGAACTTACACTAGGGCATACACCCAAGAGATGGAAGAGCCAATATTCAATTTTGACTGCAGCAACAAAGCCCGTTTTCTTTCATTTGCGAGGTCTCGTGTATTCTAGCCCCACAGTTGCTATATAGCCGAGGATGCCCCTGAAATTCTTAACATCCTGCCTCCACCTCCTAAGTATTAGGAGAATCTGCATGTCCACGACCGTTGTAAGGACGGAACCCAGGGCTTGGGCATGGTGGACAAGCACTCCACTAACTGAGATAAGTTCCACTTAAAAAAAAATAATAATCACTATGCACTTTGACTTTCTTATAGCACACATTCTCCAACGACAATTATTGCCTTATTAAAAAGGAAAGTTATGAAAGTTTGTGGAAGAAAAGTGATGACATGAAACACCTAAATACCTCCCTTTCTTTGACAGAATACTTACCACTGAGTTTATAAAGGTTGATCATTGGCTCTTGTTTTCCTTTTAGGTGAATAAACAATTGAATAATTTGAAATAATAATATCAATTCATTCAACCATCTTAGATTAGGAGATTCTTCTTGGGAAGATGTTGATAAAAGCCCTTCCCTAGGGGAGATGTAAACAACTTCCAACCCCTCCTCCCAAGGTCCCAATGACAAACCAAGGTGCAATTCTGTTAAAGTTCACTCTAGGGAACATACGAGTTTATTGGACATAATTACGGAGTAATAGGTGACTGGTTACTGACAGGAGTGTGGATGCCTCCACCACTGCCATAAGACCACACCAGAAAATCTTTATCCATATGGCATGGATGCTGACTTCTCTACAGCCACAGGAACGGACCCCTTCCCTCAGGCTTCTGCAGCTGGAGCAGAAAGTGGAGCACACAAGAAGCAGAGAGAGGCAAATTGGAAGTGGAGGAGGCTAGGAGCTCTCAAAGCCCACCCCCAGTGACGAGCTTCCTCCAGCACAGCCACGCCTCCTAAAGGTTCCATGACCCTCCCCAAACAGCACCACCTACTGATCAAATATTCAGATACTTATGGGGACATTCTCGTTTAAAGCACCACAGAAGGTCCTAAGGTCATTGGAGTTGTGGGAACAAGCCTACCCTCTTTCTTGCTTTCTTCCTGGCTCATGATGTGTTTGGTTGGTTCTGATAACACAGCTACTATGAAAAGCCAAAGTGAGGAAATCAAAGAAATGGCGTGATCTTACACTGGACCTTTCAGAAAGTCCCATAAACGGTGGGGTGGGTGTGGCCTGTGCCAATGATTAAATAATGGAGGATGTGGCAATAGAAGCCTTGTGATGTCACAGAAGACAAACTGAAGGGAGAGAGGGTGGCTCTCCAACACACCAACCTTCAAACACTGAAAACTCTCTTTGCCAAAGACTATGACTAAAACCCCAAGCTCTTTATTAGCCTAGATATGGCTCATCAGCAAGAGGGAAAGACTATGTTAAACTGGCCCAGTGTGATGTGAACATCTTTAAACCCTTCATAATTACCCTTGTAAAGATAGCCCAATGTTGTTTGCTTGCTGTTCCTAATCCAGGGTACAGTGTGAACTATGTGCTTTGAAAGATAAGCAGCTTCCACAAAACACTAGACATTTGGCAGTGATTACCAATGGATTGTGCCCAGTTTCCTTATCTGATGGAGAAATGGCTGGATTTCATCCATTAAGCTGTCATGGGTGGAATGTTGGGGAGCTTGGGGACTGCCCTGTGCCTGTGTGGTTTGGTGACTCTTTAATGTATGTGCACGTGGACTGAGGTTCTGAGTCAAATAACAAGTGACAGAAAGAGGTTCCCAAGCCAGGGACAGCAGTGTTTTCGAGGTTATGCATCCTGGGACGTCAGGTGACCTGTGGCGGATCTGGGAGGAGTTGCAATGAAGACTCTTAGATGGTCTCATCCATTTCCACCATGATCAAGAATCTCTTTGGAATAAACGATGGTGGCTTTCTCAGTGTCCTTTACACATTAACACAAAACTGAAATCTCAGATGCTGACTTGTAAAGGTGATTCCAGTTCCTGAGGAAGATTTCTGTACTTACTGCTTTTGTGTCCCTGTGATAAAACACCATGACCAAGGCAACTTACAGAAAGAAGGGTTTATTTGGCTTCTGGTTCAAATGCAAGAGTCCATAACGGTTGGGGAAGCAAGGTAACAGTAGCCAGCCAGAGCAGAAAGCTGAACCCTCACACCTTCACATCTTTAAGGACCCACAGGAAGCAGACAGGGTAACTGGGAGTGGGGGGAGGCAATGAACTTTTAAAGACCATCCCCCAGGAACATGCTTCCTCCAGCAAGGCCACATCTCCTGAAGGTTCCACAACCTTCTCCAAACAGTGTCACCAAGTGACCAAGTGTTCAAATACTTGAGCCTTAGGGGCCACTTTTCATTTAAACCACTAAAACTTCCAACTTTAGAAGAACACAGAATCCAGAAAGAGCTGCCATGTTAAAGCCTTCCCTAGCACTGATAGTTCACTGCCCAGACTATAGACGATTTCAGTTGCAGGCTATCCTGCTGTCCCTTATGTCTAGCCTATGATTAAAATGGTAATATTCTGATAGCCCTGATAAAACATCAGTAAAATAAACAGAATATGTATGGTTTTAAGCCCAACCTAGTTGCCCTACTATCCAGCTGCATACTGTTGCTGGATAGTAACTACTTTCAATAGTACTTGACCAGTTAGTGTAAAATATTTTCACTACCTTTGAAATTTCACTGACAACTTTGTATTGTATAACACCCTAGTCTAGTGTTTCAACCCATCAGCCATGTCCTAGTTTGTTCTTCATTGCTGTAACAAAACACTCTGACCAGTACCAACTTGGGGAGGAAAGGGTTTATCTTACATCTCCTGGGTCACAGTTCAT
>NW_008349770.1:1284964-1285714 GCF_000622305.1 Nannospalax galili | reverse complement strand
TACAACTCCCAGGTCGCAGTTCATCAGGGAGCCCAAGGTAGGAACTCAGGGCAGGAACCTGGAGGCAGGAGCTGGAGCACAGGCCATGGAGGAACACTGCTTACAGGCTTGCTCCCCTGGCCCCTGCTCAGCCTGCTTTCTTATGCAACACAGGCCCACCTGCCCAGGGGTGGCACCACCCACAGTGGGCTGGGCCCTCCCACATCACTCATCAAGAAGATGCCCTTCCGGCATGGCCACAGGCCAGTCCAATAGAGGCAATTTCCCGATTGAGGCTCCCTCAACCCAGGTGTGTCAAGTTGACACTAAAGCTATCCAGCACAAGCCATATCTTGGAATTCAAAGTACAAAACCAATATTGCACGTTTTGTGCATAACTGTACCAAAGGATCATGTTTTGTGTGTTATATGCACCTGTAATGTGCATTGTGTATAATGTAAAAACAAAGCTCAAAATGTAAACAGAGCAACCAGCAACTCAAGTGCAATACCAACTAAAACACCCTGGAGACTCCAAACAGTGGGGGGGCCAAGGAAATGGCTCAGTGGGCGTATTACACAGGGTTCTCTAAAGAAACAGAACCAGTAGAATGAACATATATACATACATATATATACATACATACAGGCAAACATTCATACACATAAAAATGCATACACTGGCCAGGCGTGGTGGCACACGCCTTTAGTCCCAGCACTTGGGAGGCAGAGGTAGGCAGATCTCTGTGAGTTCAAGGCCAGCCTGGTCTA
>NW_008349770.1:1269264-1283552 GCF_000622305.1 Nannospalax galili | reverse complement strand
GGGGACCCACTGGACCCACTGTCAGTCAGACTTCAGCCAAAACTCCATTTATCACCTGACCTCCATAAGCTCCTACTTTAACTGGAGGGCCACAATGCTTTCTAGGGTCTCTCGGAATCAGTGTCAACTCAGAACCGTATCCAATAGGCCGTGGAAAGTCTGATTATTTCCTTTCCCCCAATGTACAGTTACTCTAGTAAAAGGCCACAGGTCCCTCTGGGGAAGGATGGGTGAGAGGCGAACAACATAACTCTTTGGTACTGTAACAAAGTCCTTCCTCAAGGTCACCCAGTCTTCCCTTCATTCAAAGGGATCTGGGTCTGTAAACTGTCTCGACTCTGGAAATTGGTTGACTGAGCGAGATTCTCTATTGCTACAATCCAATACTGACTTACTGTCAATCGTCTTGACTGAGCGAGATTCTCTATTGCTACGATCCAATACTGACTTCCTGTTATTTATCCTAGAGCTTTTCTGCTTATACAGATCAAATAAAAATTTAGCCGGCTTCTTATGGATGTGGTCCCTGGAAACACCATGATTGATTAGCCAGTACCACAGGTCCATTCGAGTCATGCCGTTGTAGGTATTGTTTTGCCTTTGCCACCCATTACAATAGGTACGCTCACCTTGTCTTTGGTAATTCAATACTGCCACCTGACCCCTACTCCGAGGTCCTGTCACACCTGTTGTATTTACATCTAATTTATGCAATTGAGCAGCAGCATCTCCAACTGTAAGATTTGGCATAAGGAAAACAAAGCTCTTCAAATGTTCTGGTGTCTCTCTCAGTACTTTCCATCTTATAAAATCAGTAAAAGGCATGTCCTCTGGGCCCTCCCATTGTGGAGGATTTGCTGTTGTACTGCAAATCCATTCAAGCATACCAATTTACCTGAGCCTTACAGTCCCTTCATCAACACTAAGCCAAGGGATATCAGGTATCTCCAGCTCTCTGTCAGTAGGCCATCTTTTGATAAATACCTCAGCCAACCAATCAAATAAACTTTTAACACCCTTTTTAACTGTACAAGCTTCCATATTAAACCTAGAATCTCCAGTCAGGGGACCTGTGTCAATAAACTCAGCCTGATCCAATCTTATGTTCCTTCCACCATTATCCCATACCCTTAAAATCCATTCCCAGACATATTCATTAGATTTCTGTTTGAAAGAATTAGCAAATTCACTAAGTTCTTTAGTGGTGTAATGCACCTCCTCATGGACCACACTTTCTATCTCTCCTCTAGGGGTCTGCTTAGCTTTGAGCCTGGTTATAGGTCTAAAGGCAATAACTGGGCCCTGAGGGACATCAGCTTCATCTTGCTGAATGGGATTAGCTTCCTCAATGGGATTAGTTGACTCAGGCAAGGGTGGGGAGGGTGGGCCTGCTGAGGGCAGGGAGATTAGTTCATCAAGTGAATCAAGTTCCTCAGAGTCTGAGAATTCTAAATCCTCAGTCTCCTCAGGGTTCTCCCACACATCTCCATCCCACATGTCAGGATTCCAATCTTTCTCTACCAATGCCCTCCTCTTTACTGCTAACACTCTTCGAGACTGGGAATTAAATTTGCGTTGTAGGTCAGACAAACGTATAATAAGGGCTCCAGCTTGATTTTCTGCAGCTTTAGCTCTCTGGCTGCTGGAGAAAAGATTCTCTTCCAGGCCACACTTGGAAACATTTAAACTGTTGATTCGAATATGGAGCTTGTCAGTTTTATCATTAAGCTCATTGTTTATCTTCATCACTTTATCCAGAGATGCTAGAAGTAACCAGCCAGCATCATTATTTTTCTTATGTTTCACTAAATTTCTTGCTCTTCACAAGAGGTGAGTTAGGAGATTCAAATGGGTCTATCTCCATAATAGTTTCAAATAGTCTACACCACGGATTGTCAGTGCTCTCCATGCTATCTGAAGACTCTGAGTTGGAGAGCCTGCTCCAAATACCAACAAGCCCATTAAAGAAATTCATCCTTTCAATTCTGTTTCTCTAGAACCACTCCTGGTACCACAATCTGTATTAGTCAGGGTTATCTAAAGAAATAGAACCGGTAGAATGAATATATATAGAGATTTATCAGCTTAGCTCACAGAATAGAGTCCGAGTAGTCCAACAATGGCTGAACTACACTGGAGAGGCTGAGAATCCATCGTTGCTCAGTCCACAAGGCTGGATGTCTCAGTAGTCCCAATCTGGCGCTGAAGGTCTGACAAATTCCAAAATCAGCTAGTCTTCAGTCTATAGCAGCAAGCAGCAAGAAGCCTGGCGTTCTCCTCTGCCTTGGTCTTTTATACTGGCTGCCATCAGAAGGTAAAGCCCATATTTAGGGTATATCTTCCGGCTTTAGATGATCCAATCAAGAAGATCTCTTTCATTTCAGTTAATCCCAGATCCAATCAAGTTGACACCCAGGATTGGCCATCACAGTGGGTAAGAGCACTTGCTGTGCAAGCATGAAGAGTTTAAACTCCCAGAACCTATGTAAAAAGATGGGCATGGCTGCACATGCCTGTAACCCCAGCATTGAGGGGTGAAAATAGGCAAATCCCAGGATCTTGCTGGCCAGCCAGCTATGAGCTTCCGTTTCACTGAAGGGTTACATTTTCAGGAAATAAGACAGAGGCAGACACTCAGTATCCTCTTCTGACCTTAGCACATGCACACAAGGATAAACACACCTCTACACTCAAGTGCATGCATGCACTACACAGATAACCATACAGAGAGAGACAGACAGAGACAGAGAGATAGAGACAAAGAGACAGACTGAGAGACAGAGACCTTCAAACAGTGGGGAAAAAGAAGAGACAAAGGAAAAAAACAAACAAGCACTGAGCTGATTTTAGATGCTGCCTGACATGCAGTTTCCTCTACATTATATCAATGAAGTATCAAAGTGCTTTATAAAGGTCTTGCACATGATCATTTATTAAATAAGTTTTCATGAACTTCTATTGAATGGTCTGTGACCTAAATAATATATACTCTTGGAACTCAGATGGCATATTTTGGATGAGAAAAGAAAATGTAAAAATAAGCCTCAGAACACATTACATTAAGATGTGGCATAGTTTATAAATAGGCAGATCATATGACCATATAAGGAAAGGGTAGAGGGAAATTACTATTGAGGGCATGACACGGGTGGCATTTAGATCTGAGTTCTACCAAATCCTCATAAGAACAAGGCAGAAGAGAGCCATCGCAGGAGTTCAAACAACAACCTTTCACACTGGTTCATCAGAAGCTTGAGCCAGTGTGCACCTAAGGGGGCAAGCAGGGAACTTTTTCTGAGGTTGCATGGAAAGTCAAAGGTTAAATAAGAAATGTAGTTCAGCTCTCCTTAACTACAATCTAATTTTATATCCTTCAAAATGCACTACCCATTTCACATTCTCCTGGGAGGCATGAGGTTATTTCTATCTTGAATTCATGTTTCTAGAATTCAGTTCTGCTAGAATTCTATAAGCAGTACATAAAAGTAGGACACACTCTGCCAAAACAAGGAATAGCTTGTGTTCCAATGAGCTTATCACCTAAAGGCACAAGTAATGTGAACATTTAAGCAGCTATGTAATAGTAAATGGCAGAAATGTAGCCATTATTTTTAGAATGAGAACATAATTTCCCAGGAGAGGAAAAGATTAGCAAACACTAACCAGAGACTCATGTTTAAAGGGTAGTGCTTACAGAACTAGGGGAATTATTTGTGATAGAAGATGTTTAAGAAGCCCAGAACTGATCCTCTATATGCCTGGCTGTCGTGTGGCAGTATTCCTAGGGAAATGTGAGCAGATATCGTCTGTATTAGTCACTTTTCTGTTGCTGTGATAGAAACACTGACCCAAGCAATTTATAGAAGGAAGAGTTTATTTGAGCTTACGGTTCCAGGGGAATTACAGTCTGTCATGGCAGGGAGGCATGGTGGCTGGAGGTGGCTGGAGCAGGAGCAGCAGAAGCTAAGCTCTCACATCATCACGCAGGCACAGGAAGCAAGAGAGCGACTGGAGATCCGGCAAGGCTTAAGAACTTTCTAAGCCCACCCCAGTGACACACTTCCTCCAGGATAGCCACACCTTCTAAAACTCCCAAAACAGCGCCACTGTGTGGGGACAAAATGTCCAAATACTTGGAGCCTATGGGGGACATTTTCATTCAAAACATCACATCTGCTTACCCCAGAAAGAAAACCGAAGACAGTATCAGACTGAAGGATTGATACCACCAAAGTCCAACCTGGTGAACTAAAGAGTTGATTGGGTGTTTTTTCACAGGAGCATGAATAGATACAGGAGCATGGGTCACTCAAAGGGAATTGCATCATGTGATGTCTATCCCAGCACGGCATTGGCTTATGAAATCTGGAAACTCACAGCACTCTTCATGATTTGCACTCAGCTCTGCAGGCAAGAGGGTCTCCTCTTAACTATCCTTACCACTTACACAACCTTGGGAAGGGAAGAACCTTGTGCATCTGGAAAGTTTCAAGGTCTTGTGGAGACTTCTGAGCTGTTTACTTTCTGCATTATTAACCAGCCTGCCTTTAGAACTTCCTGAGCCCTAAGGAGAAGCCCTCCAGGTTTCAAATGAAGAAATTACTACAAAATACATTCAGCTAAGGTCTAGTTGCCACCAAGTCCAGGCCTGATAATCATTTCATTGCACGAGCATTTAAGATGTGTGTCCCAGCTGATTGATGTGTTTGCTGATAGCAGGCTACTTAATATTAAAGACCTTCAAGATTTAACAGTGTCATTCTGTAGTATGAATCCTGGTGAGAACACAGATACATGTTAATATTTATACCATGCCCATGATTTACATTATGTTTTAGTTTCAAGATTTCTTCACCTTCATTTTTTTAAAAATGTGACCTCTTCTTAAACATTGTGAGTTAGGTAAGAAAAACTGTAAGTCTTACTGAAGAGATATTGGGATTTCTCTGTCATCACTGCAGTCCAAGTTGAAAAGCTGGGGCTTGAGTGCCCAGTCCCTCTCCCCTTCCAGAGCACACATTCATTCTGACAGTTCATACAGTTCATCTATCTGAGTCACTCACTGGAAGTTATAAATCCTTCACTCCCCACAACTGGATTATTGTTCCTTTACAACATTCTGGTTTTCTTGTCTCTTTTTAATTGAATTTTTTGAGAATTTCATACAACATATTTTGATCATATTTAGGCCACACTCCTCTCTGCACCCCTCTTATAGACACACCCCTGCTCGATTTCATGTACTCTGTCATATATCTTAAGGCCCATCCAATCAGGTTTGTCTCCCCAAATATCCTTCAGTGTGCATCTGTCCCCTGGTGCCTGGTTAACCTATTTAGTATCACACTCTTAAAGAAAATCAACTCCCCATCTCCCAGTAGTTACTGGTTGGCAATAGTTCCTCAGCTAAGGTCGGGGCTTCTTCCCCATTTCCCCATGTCTATGCTGGGATTTTGTCTGACTTGAGCTTGCATGGATTTTGTGTGTGTTATTACCACTGCCACAAGTTCATAAGAGCAACTTTCCAGCTGTCTGAGAAACTGCTTCCCTGTGGTCAGCCTCCTCCTCTGGCTCTTACAATCTTTCTGCCTCCTCTTCTGCAATGATCACTGAGCCTTGGGTGGCAGAGGTTTGGCATGTGTCCTCTTCAGGGATAAGCACTCTAAGTCTCATTCTCTCACTTTGGTCAGTTGTGGCTTTCTGGGTTATGAGCATCTGTTCATGAAGAAGCTTTGCTGGTGAAAGTTAAGAGATGCACTTATATTTTTCCCATGCCTTGTTCTGCTACGTTCCCTGACCCTTACGTGTAGAGGTTCCACTGTAGATGTGTCATGTAGGGCTGGGCACCTCACAGATACTTATTCTCTCCACTTGACTAGATGTGGAATTTTGTAACAGTCTTCATCTATTGCAAAAAGAAGCTTCTGTGGTGAGTGGTGAGAGGTATACTTGTCTGTAAATATAAGGATACATATTTAGAACACAATAAGAAATTACATTTGTCTAGGGATTTAACCATGGGGCTAAAGGGGAAGAAGGAGCTTGACAGAGGGGAATAGTAGGAGATAGGTGTTATCAAGGGAGAAATTGGGAAAATCTGGAATACTTTAACCTGGGAAGGAATAGGGAAGCTTAAACAAGGGAGCAGAGATGAGAGATAAATAATGCTTATGGGAGTGTGTGCATGAATAGTTGAAACACACACACACACACACACACACACACACACAAGTGGCAGGCAGGAGAATCTTCCCTTCAAGTTGTTGGTCAGGGTAGTCCAAGAGACTCCTAAAGTAACACAAGCTATTGTCACAGCCCTTGATTACCTCCCAGAACTTGAAGGTAAGACCCTTTTGCTGAAGACAGAATTCAAATGTTGGACATTTTAGTTATTTCTAGTTTGGAGTTATTATAAGTAGATCAGCTGGTAATATTCATACATCAATCCTGCTTTCCCGGCTGCTTCAGTAACTGTCTAAGAATAGACTTGCTATCACCTAGTAAGAATGTGTTTAAATGTGTTCCAGAGCACATTGTGTCCCCAGCATATGCCAAATCAAGTTATTCTACCCTGTGCTGCAACACTATCAATATTTCCTTTCTTTCCCATTCCGGCCACGCCAATGACTGCACATTGATTATTGTGGAAGTCTAACAATATTAGCATTTTACACATATTTCTTGGGGCATCACATTGCATCTCCTCCGGATGGCTTCTATCTTTATTGGATTGTTTGATTTTTATTATCAAATAGAGTTCCTTGTCACAAATTTGTGTTGAGCACATTCCCTCCTGATCTGTCAGTTGTCCTTTCCATTTTCTGAGTGTGTGTTTCAGGAAGAGGAGTTCACCATTTCCATGAAGCGTAATTCATCAATATGTTTTTGTTGGTGACTAGTGCTTATATATTCTGTCTGAAATATCTTCGTATCATACTCAAAATTTTTTCTCCTGTGCTTTCTTCAAGTTTTAGATTTTAGCTTTTTTAAGGCCCACAATGCATTTCTCTATAACTTTTGTGCACGGTACGGTTTAGGAATTGAGTTTTCTCTTTCATATGTCACTATAATAATATTATTAAAAACTATTATTTTCTCACTTCATTGCTCTAGTGTCTGTGCTGAACATCAATTCAGTATATATGTGTAGAGTCTTTTCATACTCAAACTACACAATATTAAAAAGCTGGATTCTACATTTTTAAATCTTGAAAATGCTGTATGATCTTCAAACTTCTCTCGCTATTTTTAAATGGTTCGGTTTTTCTGGATTTTTTTATGTTTCCACATAGATTTTACTATGAGCTTATCAATGTTCAATTTTTATTTATTATTTTTATGTGTATGAGTGTATTGCCTACATGTGTGTAAGTGCACCCATGTCATGCAATGCCTATGGAGGTCAGAAGATGTCTGATTCCCCTGGAACAAGTTGCAGACAGTTGTTAATCGCCATGTGGTTGCTGGGAATCAAACATTGGTCCTCTTCAAGAGCAGCCAGAGCTCTTAGTCACTGAGTCATCTCTCCAGCCCATCAATGTGCAATTTTTAAGAAAAACTTTTTAAATATGTTATTATGACCACAGAATTAATAGGTTGAGAAGATGGATGATACATTACCTATTTATGGTATTTGTAAGTTCTCTCAGCTGTCTTTTACCGCAAGGAGAACTTACATGCGTATTGTCAAAGGTATCCCAAGGTATTCCAGTTATTTTAGATCAAACGATGTTTGCATGTTTCACTGTTAATATCTAAGTTTAAATTTCTCCATCTTGCTTTGTACTTAGTAGAATTTCAGCATTAAATAGAATTTCAGCATTATTTCAATATTTTCTAATGTGATTCTTAGAATCTAGCACACAAGTAATTGTGGTATCTGTGAACTTAGTGAATTGTACTCTTTCTTGAAAATCTAGTCATTTTTTCCCTCTTTTCTTGAAGAACAGCTATGGGCTCTAGAACCAGACTACATGGAAGTGAAGAGACCATGCATCTTTGCTTTCATCCCAAACAAAACCATAATGTTTTTAATCAATAAACATAGTATTTATGCATATTCCAAAGATGTAGTTTGTTAAAGTTGCTATTGAATTCTAATTTCTGAAATGTTTATTATAAAAAGTGTAAATATTATTTTTCTAGTATATGTGCCATTCCCTTCTCCCTTCCCATTTGAATTTCCCCATTTTTCCTGTTTCCCCATTAGTAATATCTGTTCCCTACTATCCCCCTCTTTTGGGCTCTGTCTTTTCCTTTACCTCTGTGTTTCCCTTACATTTTCCTGGCTCCGGCTATTACATCAGGATATATACTCACATATAAGGGAGTGGGGCTACAATCCCAAATGAGGGAGAACATACCTCTCTTATTTTTCTGAGGCTCTGTTACTTCTCTTAGTATAAGAGTTTCTTCACTTAGTATAAGAGTTTCCCCAGTATACATACATACATACATACATACATACATACATACATACATCTGAAAACTTCATAATTTCATCTTTCCTTACTGCTGGGTAGAATGCCATTGTTTAAATGTACCACATTTTCATTATCCACATCCACTAGGCAGTTGAGGGACATTTAGGTTGTTTCCATTTCTTAGCTATTGTAAAAGGAGCAGCAACAAACATGGATGTTAAAATATATTTTACGACTTCATGAGAATAGATGATTATATGACATTCCTTTCCTCTTAATACAGCAAGTTATATTGATTTTGTATTGGTAAATTAACCTTAAATTCATAAGCTGAACACCATTTACTTGCAATGCCTGGCCTTCTTTATACATGGCCATGTTCAGGTTGCCAATGTTTGCTTGATAATTTTCTGCTTTTGTGTCAGGAATGATTAATTTGTTTTTAAACAATGATTTTATTTAGTTTTCAACTATGGTAATAAAATACTCGTGAAACTACTTCACTAAGTACGTTCATTCAGTGATCCAACTTTCATTCCTAACCTTAGCAATTACCCCTCTTCATGTCTAGTCCCTGAGGAAGCTGGAGTGTCATCATTTCCCTTGTACTTTTCAAATAAGCAGGTTTTGAGGGGTTTTTCATTGTTTAATTATGTCTGTTTTGTTGTTTAAGGCCTGATTTCATTCTTCAGCCAAGACCAGCCTGGAACTCACTATGTATATAGGCCAGACTGGCCTTGAACTCATGGCAACCTAACTGCCTCTGCTACCGGAGTATAGGGATTACAGGCAAAAGCCGCAATATCCAGCTTAGGTCTGGTTTATTTATTTTAAGTAATATTTTTGTTTATTCTTTGAGAATTTTTTACATAAGTGAGTACATTTTGACTATAACCCTCATTTCCCACCCAACTTTCCTTGGACTCCAGCAAAAGTATCCCATCGGTTTGATGGCCACCTTCATTTATTTTCATAACTTGTCTTATTTTGTTGATTTTTTCATTAGCTTGTCATATCTCTACTAATTTTGAGTCCAATTTAAAAAATTTTATCTTTATTTTGTGCATGTACATGTGTATATTAGAGAGAGAGAGAGAGAGAGAGAGAGAGAGAGAGTGTTGTCTGTGGATTCTACAGTATGCCTACAGATGTCAGAGGTCAGCTTGCTGGAGTGGGTTCTCTCCTTCCATTGTGTGGGTCTGGAAGATTGAACTCAGGTCATCAAGGTTGGAAGCAAGCGCCTTTACCTCCTGAGCCATCTTGCCAGACCTCCCTTGCTTTTATTTCTGTTTTCTCAAGGAGGTAACATAGATCTTTGAGGTTTTTAGCTTTTGATTTCCTTACTAATATGGAAAATTTTAATTGGAATTTTGTGATTTCATGCAATGTAATTTGATGGTATTTATATCCCCTCCCCATGTGCCCCTCCCCTTATTGTCCCCATCCAGTTTAATGTGCTCTATTATATATAGAAACTAAGCTCACTGAAATATATATGTATATACACATATATGTATATATGTGTGTGTGTATATATATATATATGGCCTATAGAGTTGGACATGTCCCCAATGTCCTTCAGTGTGGGTCCATCCACTGAAGCCTGTTTAACTTACCAAGAGTCCCATTCTTAAAAAACACTGTCTCCCCCACCCCCAACAGCCATCAATTATCAAAATTTCCTCAGGTGGAGTTGAGGCCTCTTACCCACTTCCTCATGTCTATCTGGGATTTTTTTCTGGCTTAAGCTTGCATGGGACCTGTGCACACTGTCACCATTGCTGTGAGTTCATATGAGTAACTGACCAGCCATCTGGAAGACTCTGTTTTCTGTGGTCATCCACCCCTTCTGGCTCTTACACTCTTTCCACCCCTTCTGCAATGATTCCTGAGCCTTGGGAGGGAGAAGCTTAATATAGGGATTCTATTCAGGGATAAGAACCCTGCAGTCTTTTGTTGTCTGCACATTGGTCAGTTGTGGGTTTGTGTGTTAATCACCATCTACTGCATAACAAGTCATTAAGAGTCAGTTTAATACAATAACTATTTAATAGAAAACTAGTATTAGGTTCCCTCCTATGTCCTGTAACCTGTCCAGCCTCATGTTCCTAAGTCTGTTATCAGTCAGGTATGGGCTCCATCCTAGGAAGCAGACCTTAAATAATTCAATTTAAAGAGTGGTTGGTTACTTCCATAATATCCATGACACTTATTGTTGGGGAACCCTGCTGCTAGGGTTGTAGTCCTCCATGTCCGGATAGCTCTAAGGGGCTCAGCGCCATATGGAAGGACTCCCCTTTTAAAGTGCCACCAAGCACGGATGCCTGACCTTATTTGGAACATGACTTTTGGCATAGTTACCTGGAGTAAAAACTACCCCCAGGTTTTTTCTATATGATAATTAGGCATTGCCCGGTAGTCAGATGATAGGAACCCACTGCCACATGTAAATAAAGCATACTACAAGCACCTATCAGCTGAAGAATTGGCTGCTGCCTCCACACTATATTTTCCCTAACATCCCACTGAATAAACGGAGCTGTTTCACTGAATCTGGCGCTGTTTGCATCACTGAACCTGCCTCCCCAGAAGGGCTTTCTTCCGTCAGTGCTCACTGGCCGTCCTGACCCCGCTCGTCACTTCTGCTCCCTTTGTCCTCGCGGACCAGTGGCCAACGACCCACGAGGGAAGGGAGAGACCCCACAACTTATTGCACTGGTGAGCATACCTTGCCAGGCCAGCTGTTACTGTAGCTCACCGGATTCACAGCTGGGTAAGGGTGATGATTATTTTTCCCTTCCAATAGCTTGCACAGCCCCTTCCAGCACTGTGAACACTAGCCGGTAGAGATGAGGCATTGAAGTCGGCACCAGCTTGATTTCTCCTTGTTTTTTCTAGGGCTCATGTATACAGTGTCTTCAGCAATAGGGTCTCACCATCCAGTTCTTGTGTGCATTCAAAAGCAGAGGCAATGGCAAGTATTGATTGAGGGTCTATGTGACCCCTGGGCAACAGCTTCTAGAGAGGGACTCCATTCCTGAGATTGATGGGGTATTTTTCCCATTTTTTCATTAGCCTATGATGTCTAGAAAGGGCAGTGTATCCCTGTTATAGGATAATTCAGTTTAATCTCTTTTTATGATGTATGTGTATATACTTTAAGATGCTTCTGTAGTAGTTGATTCCATATGGGTTTTTCTAAAGGCCTTTAGTGTTACTTAATCTTCCCCACACTCTTCCTCTGCCCTGCCCTCCCATTCCCCATCCCCTTTAACCCTTTCTAGTCTAATGTCCCTTTCCCCTTCACATCACTGTGTTTAATTTAAATTCTAAACTTCTCCCTTAACACTGCTCTAAATTCATGTAACAAATTATATATTGTGATTTAATTTTCTTTAGCTAAAATAATTTCTGGTTGTATATGTCTTTATCATTGTACGGTCACTTTAATCTATGTGGTTTCATACTGTGAAAGTTTTTTGTTTATTCTCATTGCTATAAGGTAGCATAGTCCACATGAATTATTTTTAATTTTCTTGTAGTTTGGGTGTCTATTCTGCTTTTGTTTGGTGCAGTGGTCTAAAGATTTCAGCTAGGTAAATTAGTCTGGAGTGTTATTCAAGATTAATGCATTCTTGCTAATCTTCTATTCACGAAATCATTTTTTCAATCAGTTCATGTCATTTCTGTTATTGATGTTGCTTTCTCCAGTGTTATCAATGTCATAGTACCTCAATTTCTACTTAAAATTGTCATTGAAGAAAGTTAAAATACAGGAAAGCACATTTTTGGATATACTTCACACCTGAGTCTCCCAGAATTCCCAGTTGTCAGATAGAAGTTCCTCTTTGTTATGGCTTTGATCCAAGCTGCTGAGGTCCCTGCAGGTCCCACTGTGTCAGGCACAGCTGGTCTGGAACAGCCTCAGCCGTGTTTGCTGCTGCTGCCTGAACACCTTCATGTAATGTTCCTTTGTGAAGAAGTGCTGAAGTCTATACAGGGTTCTATTTAAATAACTTCGGTTCTTAGTGCTTTGAAAATATTCCATTTTCTGCTGATGTAAGTGATGTCTGAAAGGGAACTGGCCTAATTACTATTATTTTTTTTAATTGTTCATTAACACATCAACCTTTTCTTCACATATAAGATTTTATGTTTATCATTGATTTTTTTTTTTACAATTTCATTCCAGTGTGTCTTGTTTGGTTTTATATTTTCCTGCATGGTGATCACTAAGCTCCTTAGTCTATAGATTTATTAACTCAGTGAGCTTAGTATCTGTAGACAACATATAACATTTTCTAGTTCTGAGCCCCTGGTTCCCATTTTCCATTTTCCTTTCACTGACCTCCATTTTTTTCTTTTAAGTTTTTGAACATCCTCAAAGCAACTCAAACTCAGGCTCTGTCTGCTGTCATCCATCTGACCATTGTTGGGGCTGAATTTGTCCCCAGTGACGTATGAACCTCCCACTGGTTCTTTTGCCCCAACCCCTGGAGTTTCGGTGCAACAATGTTACCTGCTGTCTAATCAAGCCCTCAAGTGACATCGACCCATAATCCTAAAGAACCTTCTCTGTACAGACTCTTCTTTCTAGTCTTCAGTCTGGGAATTTCAACTGTATTTTGTTGAAGGCCCACCTTTGTCGTAACCGAATGAGAGCACCATATTCTGCTTGACTCCCTTTTCTGCAGGATAGCATGCGATAATGCCTCCTAGCAAAGGTGAGCTAAGAATTCGTCTCATTTGCATTTCTTTCCTCAAACATCTCTATCCTGACTTGCCTGATGTCTAGTGTCAGAAAACCTTTGACTCATACAGTCATTTCAGAATTCTGATTACTCATTCATGGCTACAAGAATGGTTGTCTAAAAAATTTTTCTGAGCATTTGACATTGAATGAAAAAAATACCAGTTCTCTCAGCAAACAAGAAAAAAAAATGATCAAAACCCCAAACCAAAAGGTGATAAAAATAGAACTAACTGCACTTGATGCATTAAACACTGAAAATGACTTCAAAATGACTATAACTTGTTCAAGATTACATGAATAATTACATGAAAACTTTTCGGTAAAATTCCTAGGACTGAAAACTGAATTGTTAAATTAATATTGAAGATAGAAACTGAGTAATGTTGAACAGATAAACTTGTAAGAAAGGGGAACTGTGTGTGTTATATAATGCAGGGTCACAGATGTGTATGAGAGAGCAAATGATCATAAATGCTGTGCACCCCCATAGCTGCTGTTACCATTTCCAGGGCTACAGACTTGAGACAACTTGGTTGGGTGTTGCTCGGGGTCTTCCACACTGGAGCTCAAATGACAGCCTGGGGTGGGGAAGGTCTTTGTCCAGGCTTCTTCTTAACTTTCATAGACTTGGTGTCATTCAGGGACATCTTCAGCAAGAAGGGTTTGCCCTGGTACTTGTCACCTGAACAGAGTCTCTCATGCAGTTCTACAGTGTATTGTTAGATAACCCAAAGGTGGAAACCCAACCCAGTCTGCAGAACTCGACCATTTAGAAGAAAGTGACAGGTTCTGTCATGTCCAAGGCAGCATAATACAATTCTGCCCTAGGTGGGTTTTCTTCAAGAGGCATAAAATATCCAACAAAAATACAGAAATCTTCAGATAGACTGAATGTATAGAGACACAGATGAACATACTGAAGATATGTTAGCAAACACAAGCAAAGGATGCTTGTGGAACAGGGGTATGTATGTCTTTGTTTAACTAAAGAGGCAAAGGAGGCAAAGGAAAAGGTTCTGGAAGAAATTTCAAAATAACCTAAAGACTTCAAGTTACTATTCAAAAATTCTATATAATCCTCAAGCACATAAAAGTTTATATATATATATATA
>NW_008349770.1:1263168-1269121 GCF_000622305.1 Nannospalax galili | reverse complement strand
CCAACAGCCTCTTCTGTCCTCCGCAGGCATTGCATGACATGGGTGCACTTATTTATATGCAGGCATAACACTCATACACATAAAATAAAAATAATAAAAAAATATTTTTTAAAAAACATAACCAAAAAGGGGGCTACTTATCAGATATAAAGTAAAGTTTTCACCAAACGTCATCATGGAAGGAAGTCAGGATAGAGGAAACAAAATGCTGTTAACAGAGTGTGATCAGTGGGCATTCTGAGCCAACAGATATTCCCAACCTATCATGTGAAAGAGAATTTCAAAGCATAAGCCCAGACAGCCAGAGAATAATACAGGAGAGAGTTGTCAGGTCCCTGAGGTCAACAGACCATTCAGAAGCCTCGTTAAGTGGTGGCCATAAATCAAATGAGTGGTGATCGTACTACATGAATATGAAGACCTTAGCTCATTACTTGGTGCTGATGAATGAAGACCTAAGACGCAGGAGGAGAGAACGCATCTTCACCACATCTCCTCAGTGGACATGAGCATCCAAAATCCACAAAACCCCCAAACCAAGTTAAAAACTGACCAAGGCTCATGCAGAGTCTTTCCTCAAGAGAGAGTGTGTAGGATTGATCATGAACTATAAGTAAATCGTTTTCATTGACGTGCACTGAAAAAATACAAATTAAAACCAGTGGGTTACCACTGCAGACACTCATCAGAAGAACTCTTCTATGGATAAACTGTGATGCATTCTAGGCAAAAAAAAATTGCAGACACTAAAATGAATGTTCCATATAAAACAATCTGGAAACTCTCAAAAAACATAGAGTAGATGTTTGAAAGAGGATTAGAATGATTCCATTCATGTGAACTTGAGAGATGAGATATATTAATTTACAATAAAATATTTCAGATCTAAGATGCTGCATGAGTGGGGGCTGTCCTACTGGGTACTGGGGTAAGAGTGATCTGGGTTCTGCTGTAGTTCTATATTCTGGCCTGGTCACCCTATGTACATGCATATGTAAATTTCAATGGAGTCGTACATGTGAGGTCTCTTCATATCAGACACATAACCTTTTATAGAAAATGGGAACAAAAGGCTTGAGTCTGTCAAATTCTCTTATTTCAGTGTATTGTAATACAACACAGGTATGTAACAGGGAAAGATTAAAGGAGTAAAAGGACTTTAGTAAGCTATACTTATTTTCTTTCTGAAGATAGAATGAAGGAAATGTGTTACAATATTAGAAGAAAAATGAGTGTGTGTGTTTGAAAACTATCTTAAATTACTTGTGAATACCATTCATTATCAGGGTTATAACAACATGAACATTATTTCTATCATAAGAATTCCTCAGGGGACTGCCTGAAAGTTCCCAGATCCTGCCTCCACATGGTGGTGAGCTTTCCCTAATTGTGCCATACCCATCCCCCTACCTGTGATTTCATGAAGCCCCTCCCAAGGCCCCAGGGCAGACCTGACTTTGGTATGTTAAGGCTGAGATCCTAGCAGACAGCCTGAGAGGGTAGGTTCCAACCTCCATCAGTGTAGTAGTATAGTGGCAGTGATCTCAGCAGACAGCCAGAGAGTGCTGGTTCTGGCCTCCTTCTGGCATGGGGGCTGAGAAAGCAGGGGACCAAATGAGAGTCCCAAAATCAACCCCACTCCCTTAGGAAGCTTCCCAAATTTTGCTCTAAGCTCCTGTTAATAGGGGTCCAAAACTTAGAAGGAAGCCTGAGTGTACCTGACTGGAACCTGACTTGGGCTTCTGTGGATGCTCCTGAATAGCTGATCTGAAGCCATCAGTTCCCTCCAAAACAAAACCTGAGAGAACCTGAAACCTGTACCAACCAGCTTTGCATAAACAATAAGAAAATGACCAGGGCACACCAATAATAGAAACAGAAGCAAACTTAATTCTCATATCAATATCATAAATAACAAAAGAAATTCACATGCCAAAATCACAACGAAAGAATAATAAAATGGAAAGCCAAAACACTATGTCCCCAACAAAGCCCACCAATATTGTAGAAGAGTTCAGTGCCCTACAAGGACACTGAATTTAAAAGAACAGTCATAAGCATGATCAAGGAATTCAATGAATTTAAAGAACACACGAACAAACAAAGAACTAAAAGAAGATAGGGATAAACTTCTGAATGAATTCACAAAACAGAAACATTGAAGAAGACTCAGGCTGAAATGAAGAAGGAAGTACAAAACTCAATAAGCCAACTTGTAACAACAGGGGAAAGCCTCACAGCTAGAATGAATGAAATGGAAAACAGAATATCAACACTGGAGGAAAACCTTGAAGAAATAGACCATTCAAGCAAAGATTATGGGGAAAAAAAAAACTTTTTTGGTCTTTTTGAGACAGGGTCTCCCTATAGCCCCGGCTGGCCTGGAACTCACTATGTAGACCAGGCTGGCTTTGAACTCACAGAGATCCAGCTGCCTCTCCCTCCTGAGTCCTGGGATTAAAAGCATGCACCGCCATGCCCGGTTGGAACTTTTTTTTTTAAATACAGAAATGCAATAGCAAGAGATGTGGGACACCATGAAAAGATCAAATCTAGGTATCATAGGCATAGAGGAAGGTGAAGAATTTCAGGTTAATGGTGCTGACCAGATCTTAAACAGGATTGTAGAAGAGAATTTCCTGAATAAGGGAAACATCTTCATACAAATACAGGAAGCACATAAAACACCAAATAGGATCAGAATGGAAACTCCCCAAGACATATCATAGTAAAAACACTAAATATACAAAACAAAGAGAGAATACTGAAAGCAGCAAAAGAAAAAAACAAGTCACATACAAAGGAAAGCCCATCAGAATTACAGTTAACTAATCAACGCAAACTATGAAAGCCAGAAGAGCCTGGGCCAAGGTATTTCCAGTTCTAAATGACCATAGATCCAGTCCAGAATACTTTAACAAGCAAAAATGTCTATCATAGTTGAGTCAGAAAGAAAACTCTTCCATAACACAAATACCTGAAAGAATACATGTCCACAAAAGCAGCCCTTCAAAGAATACTTGAAGCAATACAGAGAGCAGAGAGAGAAAAACTGTACCCCAGGGGCAAAGAAGGAAAATAAAGGTATAATAGAGGAAACACAAAATTAGACAAAGAATACACACAGCAAACAAAATGACAGGAACAAAACATATCATTCAATAATAACCTTAAATATCAATGGACTGAACTCCCCAGTCAAAAGACACAGGATAAGTGAATGGATTAAGAAACAAATTCCATCTCTTTGTTGTCTGCAAGAACCCCATCTCACCTTCAAGGATAGGCACTACCTTAAGGTAAAAGGATGGAAAAGAATATTCCAAGCAAATGGCACTAAGAAACAAGCAGGGGTTGCAATTCTAATATCTGACAAAATAGACTTCAAAGCAAAACTAATCAGAAGAGATAAGGAAGGTCACTTCATTCTGATCAAAGGAACAATTAACCAAGAAGACATTACAATCCTTAACATATATGCACCAAACTCTGGCACACCCAAATTCATAAAAACACTACAGGACTTTAAGACACAGGTTAACCCCAACTCAGGAAGAGCAGGGGACTTCAGTACCCCACTGTCTCAATTAGACAGGTCAACTGGACAAAGAATAAACAAAGAGATGTCTGAATTAATGATACCACACATCAAATGGACCTTACAGACATCTTTCAAATATTCCACCCAAGCACCAAAGAATACACTTTCTACTCAGTACCCATTGACCACATACTGGGCCACAAAACAAACTTCAACAAATACAAAAAAATGAAATAATTCAATAATTCAATTTCAAATTGAATTGCATTCTATCAGACCACAATGCAGTAAAGCTCAAAATCAACAGTGGACCAAGCCCTAGTCACTAGAACTCATGGCAATTAACACACTCCTAAACAATGAGTGGGTCAAAGAAGAAATTTAAAAAGTAATAAAGGAGTTCCAGGAGTTCAAAGAAAAGGACAATACAACACAACACAACTTCTGAGACACTTTTAAAGCAGTCCTAAGATGGGAGATTATAGCTCTAAGTGCCTACATTAAAAAATTAGAAAGAACACAAATGACTTAACATTGCAACACAAGGCACTGGAAAGGCAAGAACAAATAAAACACAAACCCAGGAGAAGAGAAGAAATAACAAAAATCAGAGAAGAATTTAATGAAATAGAAACAAAGAAAACAATACAAAGAATCAATGAATCTAAGATCTGGTTCTTTGAAAAGCTAAAGATAGACAGACCCTTAGCCCAGTTAACCAAAGGAAAGAAAGAGCAAATCCAAATCAACAACATCAGCAATGAAAGAGGAAAGATCACCACAAACACCCAAAATATCCAGACCATTATGAGGGAATATTTTAAAAACCTCTATGTTACTAAATTTGAAAATATAAAAGAAGTGGGTAGAAATCTAAAATCATGGGAAACACCAAAGTTAAACCAAGTAGAGATAAACAGTTTAAACAGACCTATAACATATAAGGAAATCAAAACATTAATACAAACCCTCTGAACAAAAAAAAGCCCAAGCTCAGATGGATTTACAGCAGAATTCTACCAGACATTTAAAGACCTCCAAACAATACTACTTAAATTTCAAAATTTAATTTGGGAGATAACTCACAAATTCTTGTTATGAAGCCAGCATCACTCTAATACCCAAACTGGGTAAAGACACAACCAAAAAAGAAATCTATAGGCCCATATCCTCAATGAACATAGATGTAAAAATCTCAACAAAATACTTGCAAACCACATACAGATATACATCAAAAAGATCATTCACTGTGACCAAGTAGGCTTTATTCCAGAGATGCAGGGATGGTTCAATATATGCAAGTCAATAAATTCATTAATCATATAAATGGACTCAAAGACAAGAAACATATTTTCATCTCAATAGATGTAGAAAAGGCTTTTGACAAAATTAAGCATGCATTTATGTTCAAAGTCCTAGAGGGAAATGGACTGGAGGGAACATACCTCAACATAATTAAAGTTATATACAGCAAACCCACAGCCAACATCATTATAAATGGAGAAAAATTGGATGCATTCCCATTAAAATCAGGAACCAAACAAGAATGTCCACTATCTCTACTCCTTTTCAACATAGTGCATGAAATTCTTGCTAGAGCAATAAGACAGGAAAAGGAAATTAAAAGTACTAATTGGAAAAGAATAAGTCAAACTGCAACTTTCTGCAGATGATATGATACTATACCTAAGACATCCCAAAAGTTCCACCAGAAAAGTAATAGAACTGATCAACACTTTCAGTATAGTGGCAAGTTATAAAATCAATCTACAAAAATCAGTAGCCTTTCTATATACCAATAACAAGCAATTGGAGAAAGAGTACAGGGAAATGCTCCCATTCACAATTTCTGAAAAAGAAATCTTGGAATAAACCTGGCCAAAGACACCAAAGATCTCTACAATGAAAACTTTAAATCTTTAAAGAAAGGGATTGAGAAGACACAGGGTATGGAAGGACCTCCCATGCTCATAGACTAGAAGAATTATTATTGTGAAAATGATCATTCTACCAAAAGCAATACATAGATTCAATGCAATTCCAATCAAAATCCCCATGACATATTTCACAGAATTAGAAAAATGCATCCTTAAATTCATATGGAAGCACAAAAGACCCCAGAAAGCCAAAGCAACCCTGAGCACAAAGAGCAACGCTGGGGGGATTACTATACCAGATCTCAAAGTATACTACAGAGCTATAGTCATAAAAATAGCACAGTACTGGCACAAAAATAGACATATAGATCAATGGAACATCATTGAAGACCCAAACCTCAGTATAGGTAATTCCAGCCACCTGATATTTGACAAAGGTACCAAGACCACACAATGGAGGAAAGACAGCATCTTCAACAAATGGTGCTAGCAAAACTGAATCCCCACCTGTAGAAGAATGAAACTAGATCCTTAT
>NW_008349770.1:1245909-1262821 GCF_000622305.1 Nannospalax galili | reverse complement strand
TAGGGAAATGAAAATTAAAATCATCCTAAAGTATCACCTTACCCCAACTAGACCAGCTAGGATCAAGTGACCAGATGATACCAAATGGTGGTGAGGATGTGAAGAAAGGGGAACACTTATTCACTGCTGGTGGGATTGCAAATATGTGCAACCCCTATGGAAAACAGTGTGGAGAACTTTTAAAACACTAAAAATGAACCTACCATATGACCCAGTTATACCACTCCTTAGCATATACCCAAAGGACTCGTCCTATTGTAGAGACACCTGTACAACCATGTTTGTTGCTGCTCTTTTCACAATAGCTAAGAGATGGAAGCAACCTAAGTGTCCCTCAACTGACGAGTGGTTAACAAAAATGTGGTATATTTTCAAAATGGAGTTCTATTTAGCAGTAAAGAAAGATGAAATAATGAAATTTGCAGGTAAATGGATCTAGAAACTGTTATACTAAGTGAAGTAACACAGACTCAGAAAAACAAACAATGTATATTCTCCCTCATTTGTGGATCCTAGCACCAAACCCTTTTAAATTCCATGTACTTTTAATAAGGTGATGCTGTACAGCAGTCTCTTTTGAATGAAATAACTACTATCATCATGACTTCAGCTGTGCCTGATCGCTAAACATCGTTACAATTGGGCTTTATTAAAGGAGGGGCAAGAAGGGTCATTGGACCCTTACCAGAGTATACAGACACTCTTCCCAGACAACTGTATGTAATTTGGCCCTAATCACACATGGTCTCCTGGATTTGAGGAGGGCTAAAGTATACAATCTGGGGAAGGCTAGGAAGAGAAGGCTTGACCCATCCTGGGTAAAGGCTTTCTAGTGTGCATATACTCAGGTCATTCATACATCTCAGCAACCCCTCAGTTATCTTGGTAAGAAAGCTCAGTAAATTCACTGGTTCCCCAGTGAAACTTTACTCAAACATTGGCTTGACACTAGTAGCTTAAAAGGGAATAAGCATTGCTTAGTATCCCCAGGAAAAGAATTCTCACAACAGATGAAAAATTTGTTTGTTAATGTTATTATGTCTCATAAGTATTTAGGAAAAGAAAATGAGAATATAAAAGATGTTAAAAGGATATGGGAATGGAGATATTTTCCAAAATAGACAGAAAAAATGAGAAAGCCTAAGCAAGTGATGAAAGTCTGTGTAGGTTTGTTATGATATATAAAGGATGAGACAAAAATAATATACACATAATCTTAAACTTTCTAAGGTCATAGTTTAGTCAACTACTTTAAATAACAAAATATATATCTAATCAAGGTTTATCTGAGAATATTTGTTTTCTTTAACCCAAGCTCTATCTACACAGCACATGGTAATTATAAGTACCATACAGGTGGAACTAACCTTCTTGGATGTTGAACAGCCATACTCTGAGGCCTGTACTAATCTGGTCAGAGGGACCTAAAGGGCAGTTTTTGCCCCTTGCCCTCCAATGTCAAATAAGTTCTAGGAGACTATGGAACATCTCTCAAACTGTCCTGTAACTGTGGTGACTCACTGGTCCTCTTGTTCAGGGAGGCCATGGAGACCCCACCAGATGGACTTGAATCAATGTCCAGTCTACAAAGAGGAGTGTCAACTCAGAGGAAACATTTCTTCTATGCTTCTAAGTGAAGCCAGCCATGGTTGAGCAGGACCTATGACTTATCTTCACATAGATAGAACTGGTAAAAGAAAGGAGCCAGGAGTTCCTCCCAAGCCCATGTGACCCCTGAGGAACAGATCCTCAAATGACCTTAAGTGTAAAAGTAATTTGACTTATTTGGGCCAACTGTATCTTCTTAAACACCCAAAAGGAAAGTATAGCCAAAGAGTAAAGTGATCAGTATATTTCTTTAAGTGTTCAACGCATTACACTTCTCAGCCATTAGGGTTACTGAGGGGGGGGTTGAACCAGTGACCCCCTCACAATGATGATTGGGGATGAGTAAGCATGCCATTTGCCAGTCCATGCCACCCCAAATACCGGAATACCGGGAACACTCAGGCACAACAGGGAACCTAGTCAAACAGGGACTCATTTATTGAAGGTGTTACAGAGCTTACAAAGGCACCTGGAAATCCCCCCTCCCCCCACCGAGGGTGTATCTTAAGGATGGTCACGCACAGATCACACACTCCTCAACAATGCAGAAGTATTCTTCAGATTTTCAAAGCAAGTCAGGCCATGCCCCAGTAACTTCCTCTCAGACTTCTGCAAGGTGGGGCCTTTAGGTCCCCACGTCTCCCCCTTTTTATTTTTATTTTAAGGCAGGACTGACTTTATATCACGGGTTACCCACCCATGGGTGGCTCCCTGAGGAGAGATGGCTATCTCCTTCCTCTAATCTTATGCATTTTTGCCTGTCTCAGGTTGTGTCACCTCTAATCAAGCCTTGCCCATCATTGGATCATGCACCTGGCCATGTGCATGTCCTGTCTTAGGAGTACTTGTCATGGGACATCTTACCCATCCTTAGCTAAAAATGCATCATGATTAAGGGCAGCTGCGTGGGTAATGCCAGTCTGTGACAGTCTTAGTCTCTGACTAACTCAGTTAGCCAAGCATGGGCAACCAGAGGGGGTCCTGGGGGAGTCCGTAATCATGAGGAGGTGGGCCGTGGCAGTTCCAAGGGTCCTCTGTTGTTGAATTATCTGGTAAAGACACTTAAAGATAAGCATTATCAAGAGAAACAAAGCAAGTCATGGTGTAGGACAAGTTGAAATACTTCTGAGACCATGTTCCTTTTAGCCAATCAGCCAATTGTCAAAGAGGCTGACTGGCAATGAAGCCAAGGAACTGGGTCCTTCACCTCAGATGGATATAAATAAAGGGATTTTGTCTCATGAACTATTGTCCATGGACTGTCATGCTAGTCAGTCGGATCCTGGCCTACCCACTTAAGGTTTTTCATAGGCACCCATACGGGGTTTGAATCTTCTGTAGGGTAGACACACCCAAAGCCTCAACCCATGGTTAGCAATGGATCTGGGCTTTTCCATTGCCCTGTAATGGGGTCCCATGAGACTGAGCATGTTTAGACTTCTCTCCTATATGAGCGGTAGCCCAACAGACATGTGAGAATGTGTGGATGGACTTAAGCTTTCCAAAAAGAGCACAGTATGTGACATCCATTTGCCACAAGGAACCGGTCCTGAGTCCTCTGGGGCTCACCCCTGGCTGTTGCAGAGGTGGTACCTGTACACAATAAGCCATCTTGTCTGCCTCTGCATTGCCTTGGGATAAAAGCCCAGGCAATCCATGGTGCCCCCTAAGATGCTGTAAGAAGATAGGGGCTTCTCTCTCTGATGGTTGTGTTCTATAATGTCTTGACCTTGGGGATTGTAGGGAATTCCTGTATTGTGTTGAATTCCCCAAAGTGAAAAGAAATCTTGTAAATTTTTACTCACAAAACATGGTCCATTATTAATTTTAATTCATTGGGGCAGTCCCAACGTAGCAAAGCACTGGAGTACATTGTAGGCTTTACTAAGGGCTCCCTCGGCCAGGGATTTGGCGAGTGCTGTTGCTGGAGGGGCTGTAACACTCGGGGATGGGGTGGTTCCCCTGCCACCCACTGAACTAACGGACAGGCCCCTCTCTGAGCCACCTTCCCTGAACCAGGCCTTCCCAGCTGTCCCAGAGCCGGTTGTGGCACACAGCCAACGGTGTTTTTTTTTTTTTTTTAATATACCTGGCGGCCGCCACCAGCCACCAGCCAGGGGGCGGTACCCCCCACCGGGCTTTCACACGAGCCCCTGACCTGCCCCGGTTGCTGGCCGGGGGGCAGTCCCCGCCTGGCTTTCCCGCAGACCCCTGACTCACGCATGCATTAGTTCAAGGTGGGTAGGGTGGGAAGCTTTCACCGCTGACACCCGTGTGCCTTTAAGGGCTTTTCTCTCTTTAGGGAGTCTGAATATTGTCAGAAAGCAATGGTCATGAGTTCCTTAAATTGAGCTGCTTTTTGGTTTCTCCACATCTGCCCCAGTCAGTGAAAACATTGTAGGCTTTACTAAGGGCTCCCTTGGCCCGGGATTCGGTGAGCGCAGCTGCTCATGGGGCTGTAACACTGGGGGTGGGGTGGTTCCCCAGCCACCCGCGGAAGGGGCAGGGCCCCTCCCCTAGCCACCTTTCCCAGAACCGGGCCTTTTCAGCTGTCCCAGAGCCAGTTGTGGCGCACTGCCAAAGGTGTTTTTTTTTTTTTTTTTTTTAAATGTGTTCACGCGAGCCCCTGACTCGCGCACGTTTTAGTTCAAGGCCGCCCTTCTGAAAAAGGCGCAGGCATTAGTTCAAGGCGGTTGGGGTGGGTGGCTTTTGCCGCCGCCCCCATGCACTCTGCTCCGCCCTGCCCTTCTGCCCAGGAGGCTCTGAAGCTGGCCAGGGCACATCCAAGGTGCCGCTTATTACTTTGGCCACTTTTGGTTTCACTTCTGTTGCATTTCTGCATTCTTCAAACCCTTCCCATGATTCCAGTGTATCTCCAGTAAAAACATTAGCCCCAAGTAGCCAGGGAGCCAAATGAATCCCCTCTGCCCAAACCTTTTGAGCTACAGGATCTGACAGATCCAATCCCCTGCTTTTAAGCATATCTCTCAGCGCTTTAAGCACCGGGTCCTCAGACTTAAAAGTTGCGTCACCCATCTTTCCAGGTCTTGCTTACCCCAAACTTCTCAATTGGCCCCAATCCGTTTTTCTTCTTTCTTTTCTTCTTTTCACCTTCCTTCAAGTGCCACGCTGGGCACCAGTTTCCAGGGGTTCAAGACAGCGACCCCCAGGCAGTGATGATTGGGGATGAGTAAGCATGCCGTTCACCAGCACACGCTGCCCCCAATACCGGGAACACTCAGGTGCAACGGGGAGTCTAGTCAAGCAGGGACTCATTTATTGCTTACAAAGGCAACTGGAACTCTCCCCCCCAAGGGTGTATCTTAAGGATGGTCACGTGATCATGCACTCCTCAGCAGTGCCGAAGTATTCTTCAGACTTTCAAAGCAAATCAGGCCGTGTCCCAGTAACTTCCTCTCAGACTTCTGCAAGGAGGGGCTTTTAGGTCCCCACAGCTTACGTCCATATAAAAAGTTATTTAGACAATTATTTCTCATTGCTGATTTTGTTCTGAATCAGAAAATGCTGCTCAGATGTAAGACTTCAAATCTTGGTCTCCAACACTGTAGTGCCCACCTGTAGCTAAGGGAGACAACCCACTATCGTTCTAAAACAATGGATAAGTTTGTTTTCTCCCCCTATCTAGAAGCCTTTGAGAAGGAACTAATACTTATTCTAACCACTCCAACAGCTATCAAAGTGCCTGGAAGCAAATCCTGAGTCCATCAGTCTAGAGTCCAGCCTTGGCAGACAAAAGAAAAATGAGGAGGACCCCAATAGAGATGCTTTTGGAAACCCTCCTCAGTAAATTCCAATGGACTCTCATATGAACAATTAAAATTTGCCCTGTTCTGACTCTTTTCTAGTTCCTTGTCTAGAATTTGTAATGCTAATTACTCTTGTCTTTACTTCTCCTTCACATCTCCTCTTCACCAATCAAGGGCTTTCTTTTCCCCCTACAGATAAGAGCTATGCAATTTGGGAGTCTTTTAGATAGACCCACTGAAGAGGTACTCCAATCGCCTCACCCTGTGTCCCTGTTCAGCATGGAAGCAGCCAGAGTGGTCTGTGTCCCGATTCCTTATCCACAAGTTGGGTAACCTCTTCAGAGGGTGGTGTGATAAGAATAGGATGTAGGAATTGGCTAGGCAGTTAGGGTTGAAAGACCCCAAAGAAAAGCAGCCAGTTTCTTGGCTAAAAGTCACAACGTCCTTGGTTCTCTTAGCAACATACTCCATTCCAAAGTCCAAAAATGTCAAGAGTATTTGAGAATTTTTATCTATTCCTTAAGAGATTTTAGGGTTACCTCTTGAGAGAGGAGAATGTTGGAGTAGTGAAAAGCCCCATTAAGAAGAAGAAGAAGAAGAAGAAGAAGAAGAAGAAGAAGAAGAAGAAGAAGAAGAAGAAGAATAAGAAGAAGAAGAAGAAGAAGAAGAAGAAGAAGAAGAAGAAGAGGAAGAGGAAGAGGAAGAGGAAGAGGAAGAGGAAGAAGAGGAGGAGGAGGAAGGAGAAGAAAGAGTACATGAAGTTATCAGAAAAAAGTGATGGGGAGGTATGGGAGAAGTTGGAGGGGAGGGAGTGGGCGTGGATTTGATCAAAACACCTTTTATGCATGTATGAAATTCTCAATAAATTATTTTTTATAAAAGAATTCCTCACTCTTTTAAGACCCAATTCCAACTTCCTATAACTAATGTCGATATATTGTGTACATAGTATGTCAGGATCTTTAAGAAGCATTTTCAATACATTAACCCACTTCATAGTCTCAATATGCCTGTGACACTGGGACAGGTATTGTGGTCATTGTACATTGTGCATTGTAAATTCTACAAAGTCATGCATTTAAGGGTGCCAGTCAGGACTGGAAAGTTAGCTCGGTGGTAAAGTGAACTAGCTCCTTTTCCAGAGGACATGAGTTAGGTTCCCAGCACCTACATTATGTGAGTCAAAACCACCTGTAACTCCAGCTCCAGGGGATCTGACACCCTCTTCTGGCCTCTGCTGGAACAGCACACAGATGGCATACATGCACACAGAAATAAAACAATGATAATAATATATAACCGAAATAAAAAATGGCAATAATAATAAAAACCTAGGTGCTTAGGGCTGTGCTTGTTACATTGAAGACACTTACTTACTTGTCATATAGAAGCAATTACTCATTGATTAGTTGCTTTAAAAACAAGGGGCTGGAGCAATGGCTCACTGTTTAAAAGCATTGGCTACTCTTGCAAAGACCTAGGTTTTATTCCCAGAGCCCAAATGGTGGCTAACAACCATTTGTAACTACAGCTCAAGGGGAATGCAATGTTCTCTTCTGACCACCTTGGGCATTGCACATGGTGCACTTACCCACATGCAGGAAATACACTCATACACATAAAATAAAAATAATAAAATATTTTTTATAAGGAGGAAGTTATGGTGTGGAACAGGGTAGCCTCAATCTCACAGAGCTCCACCTGCCTCTTCCCTCCCAGGGGTTGGGATTAAAGACGTGTGCCACCATGCCCAGCATGGTGGCTGTTCTTGCCTCTCAAATGAAATCCTTAAGTAATTCAAAATTGACCTGAAGTAAAGACAGAGATAACTATTGCACAGCTTATTACTTATTAAAAATAATATTTGGTTTGTGATAGTAACTTTTATCACTGTGACCAAATAACTAACCAACAAGAGGTAATGTAAGGAAGGAAGTGCTTATGTTGGCTCATGGATTCAGGGGACACAGTCCATCTTGGCTGGGAAAGCATAGCCTGAGGCTCCATGGTGGTAGAAGTGGGCACAGCCCAGGATCCCTCCCATCTCAGCAGACTAGGAAGCACAGAGCACAGGCTGGCATGCCTGCCCATTTCCTCTTCTTCCTATTTTCATCAGTCCAAGACCATGACAGTGCCACCCATAGTCAGGGTCCATTTTCACCCCTATGCTAATCCTCCATGGAAATGTTCCCATAGGCACACCGAAGGTAGGCCTCACTAATGACCTAGTTGTCTCAAACAACTGAGCTGACAACAGAATTAACCACCACGTTAGCGCATCATCCTCAGTAACTGCTGTGATGTCACCATCTCTAGGCTTTTCCATTGAGCAGCTGTTTGTGGAGCACTCACAGGACCCAGGGTTGCAGGCACCAGGAATCAGATGCTCAACAACAGAGGAAAATATCCACTCACAGAGCTAACAGCAAGCAAGGGAGGAAATGGGAGGCAGGAAGATGAGTTTAGAATGAGAACTCCCACCAGTGAAGTAAAGGGTAGAGGAAGAGGGGCTACTTCAATGAGGGAGTCTTGGAAAGTCTCAACAAAGAGCTAACCTAAGTGGGAAAACAGCCAGGCAAGGTAAACCTGGGAAGAAAATCACCCAGGAGAAGGAAGGGAAGGTGCAGGTCCCGGCCAGATGGGCAATGTGAGAAGCTTCACATAGCTAGAAAACATGTTCTCTGATAACCACATTCCTGAACTAATTGGCTTTGAATTATAGTCACAATACTATCTTGTATATTCTGTCTTAAAGTCAAGTTTTAATACCACCAATTGTCAAGCTCTGCTGTATTATGGGTGCCTTATTTTAACCCTAAGCCCAGATATTCAACTTAACAAAGCTACTTTGATATTCCCTAGGCCACAGTAGAGTTAATTGAGTACCTATTTTTATCTTAGCATGGCTCAGGATATTCTCCCACCTAAGCAGTATAAAGCTTGTGTCTCTCACCACACAAACACCATCCTCATGTCTGGGATTCAGAATTCCCTCCTGATCCTTGGTATCTGCTTAAAAATGAAAATTCTGGTTCAGAAAGTCTAGGCAAAGCTGAGATTTCCTATTTCTGAAAACCTCCCAGGTGACACTTGAGCTGTTGATCTTCAGTGCACATTGAACAGCAAGACCTTGGAAGACTTTCAATAAACACAAACCTCTCTGTCTTCCAGTTTTATTTAAGAACCTGTGGGTTTTGTTGCCAGGGAATGGCACAGATGTTCCACTTCTTCATCTGGCTGTGATGGTGATAATTGACTTAAATAACATATGCGAAAACTCTTTACAGATACTAAGTGCACAATTAATATTATTTTTAGATGGTGGTAAGTTAACTGCCTCAAATAAAAACTGAATTATTGATGATGGAACTATTAAAATCATAACTTAGTAAGTAAGCTCTCAAGCTCACTGGGCTTCTCTTCTCTTTATGTACCAAATGGGATCAGTCAGCATATGGCACTTTCTTCTGTTCAGCATTGAATGCTGAGAGAACAGACATGCTGATGCGGAAGATTCTGCCCTCAAGGATCTCAGATAGAGCCGAAAAATGAGAAAAATAGTTCAAGGGCATGCATAATTAGCTGCTAATTAGCATCATGGTACATTAAGTACTCCAGAAGATGAGAGGCAACTGAGCACAGGAAGCTCTGATGTTGCCTCACCGTGTTCCACATTCCCTACAGGCAGGTGGAGGAAGAAAAGACCCATCTACAAGACACGCTCGTCAACTTCCACATCCCCACGTGGACTCAGTGTTCAAGGACCAGGAGCATCTCTTCCTAGCATAGTGTTTCTGCCCACAGCAGTGTCTGAGGGGATAGATGAGGAAGTGCAAGCTTCATTGCCTACCACAAATGGTAGCGGAAGAAGCCGCGGGTTCTCAAATAGACATGGGCAGAGAGAGACAGTTACAGATATGTGTGTACGTTTTAACCTCCTTAAGTTTTTCCTCTGTGCTCTGTTCCTGCCTCTATCCAGTTTCCAACTCAAGATTAATCATGGGGCAATTTTAGTGTTACCTGTCTCAAACCTTCTTTTAGAACAAAAAGAAAAAGCCATAACCAAGTCTCCTTTGGCATCTTTACCAAACTTATTTGATAATTAGCTGAATGGGAATTCACAGTGAGTAAATTTCCTTGGTGTCAGAACTGTGCAAAGCAGTGTGATACTCCCTTTCCAATTGTTGCTTGGTATCACTTTTGCATCTCCAGTAATCTTTTGTGTTTGGACCACATTTGTGTGGGTGTGGTAAGGTACCTAATTTAAATACTATTACATATTTCTTTTTTTTCATTTCTCAAAATTGCTATACAGCATAGGGTGGGGGTTACTTACAGAAGAGTGGGAGCCCCCCCATTTTATAGCTGTGCTGGAAAGTCCACACTCACACATAGATCCTGTGACTTCCTGACAGCCACAGAAAATAGTGAGAGAAGTCCCTCCTGGCGTTCTTGGCTTAGAGATCCTTATCCCCTCCCCCACATGCAGCTAAGGTCAACTGATTGGGTAGGACTGGTAACTAACTCTCCCCTCAACTCCTTGGTGAGTGTGGGAAGGTGGTGTGACTATAGCTTTCTGGCATAGTGGTCAGAGGGACTTCTAGGTAACACTCCACCCCTTCCTCCAGCTCTTACGTTCTTTCCTCCAACCTCTTCTGCAAAAGTTACTGAGCCTTGGAGGGGGTGATAGGTGTGGGGTGATCTTCCTCTCACTGTGGTAAGGCACTGAACTCTTGGGTTTCTGGGCTGCCGGCACATTTCAGTGGGATTCCATCTACTATAAAAACAGAAACAGCAAGAACTAAGAACATCCAAAAAATGGCTGCTATAATAATGTAACCTGTGGCTGTAAACACAAATGCTTAGATGGTACTTTAGCAGGTGCATCACATCCACCTAACAAAGCAATTGCAATGACTTCCCACTGGGACCTATATTCTCCCCTGCCACAGGGGGTTGGCCTGCTCTACAGTACCAGATGTGAGTTACACCTGCGGAGCCAGCATTACATCCAATCAAAATTTTCCTGGTTGTGCATACACTAGACACTCTACTGTTGCACCACCAGGAACATCTTGTTTGTTATGTTGGTAGTACAACAACGTGGGGTCCCTCATTGTGGAGAATTACAGAGAATGATTCTCCCCCAGTCATCTGGTGTTGCCTTTTGGCACCGTGAAAGTCGCCCACCCAGTGGCATGGAGTTTCCAGCTTAGTCCAAGCTTGATTTCTCCCTCTCCCACACTCACATCATGTAGTGTCTTCAGCAATAGGGTTTTACCATCCACTTTTGGTGTACAACCAACATTATGGCAATGGCCTTTATCGTTTTGGGGACCTATAGGGCCACTCTGGACAACAGCTCATACCTACCTCTGGTACCGGGATTTTCATTTAACAACCATATGGCTTCTGAAAGGGCTTTCTTCCATCCCCATAGCGTTCCTTCTAATGTCTAAACAGAGCATTTAGAAGATTATTGGACCAAGAATCATCTGTCAGTCATTGCAGTGAGAGGTACTAAAGCTATAACAAGCATTCCCATCCTTCAGAAACAGGATAGTGGAAACTCAGCAACTGAAAAACAGTAGGATATGCCTAGACATTGTGGTTCCAGGAAAATGAAGTTATATGTATTGAAAATGAATTATTTCAAGACCCTTGGATTAATTCACCATTGATTATTGATGCTCAGAGTGTATTGATTACTCTGCAATATACATAAGCATGAAATAAAAGAAAATGCTACCTTACATGAATGTATGTTAATTTTATAGCCATAAGATATGGACAATGTTGAAAATATAGAAAAATACTTTTTAAAACTTTTTAAATTTATTTATTTATTTTTATTTTACATATATGAGTATTTTGCCTGGATGTATGTAAGTGCACCCACATCCTACAATGCCTGCAGTATTGGATCCATTGGAACTGGAGATATGGACAGTTGTTAGCCACTATGTGGATGCTCAAAACTGAATCCTGGTCCTCTGGTAGAGCAGTCAGAGCTCTTAACACCTGAGCCATCTCTCCAGCACTCAGAAAGTATTCTTAATATGTTGAAACATTTTGAATGTTTGACTCCAGAAGAACACAAATATTAGGAATAAACTACCCTAGTAACTCAAAACCTGTTATAAAGTTATGAGCAAGATATATAAAACCATTGTAAAAGAGAAAAGCAGTATTGGCAGAGGAAAAGCACACCCCACCTAATGTTCCAGAGCTCACCCTCCTTACTGTCATTCTCAGTTTCACCAAGAAGTGTACTCTTCTCCTGGCTTTGGTTAGCTAAACTATTTATTCTCTCCCCAGAACTCCTGACATGTAACATTCTTGTTTCCTGCTACTCCTGATACACAGATGGTCAAATCCAGGCCCACAATGATTTTGCCAAATTCTAGAACTGAATGTTGATCCTTTCAAAATTTTTTAGTTTTTTAAGTTTATTTGATTTTCATTTTGTGTGTATGAGTGTTTTGCATGAATGTATATAAGTGCACCACATGTGTGCAGTGTCCACTGAAGCCAGAAGAGAGAGTAGGATCTCCTGGAACTGGAGTTATGGATAGTTGTTAGCTGCCATGTGGGTGCTGGGAACTGCAGCTGTGTCCTCTGCAACAATAGCTACTGCTCTTAACCACTGAGCCAACTCTCCAGCCCCCAAGTATTGATCTCTTTAAGAACAAGAATCTTCCTTTGTGTCCCCTACATTCTCTAAACGATAACAGTTCCTGAATTTTTCATTATATTCACACTTCAGCTCCCTATTTACATCACACTTTACCTAATTTTAGAAGATTAAATTGATGTGACTTAGTTGTAATATTCATCATATATGTTAAATATATCATATATTCTTACTATATATGATTATATGTAATATATTGTTGAATATATACCTATATTAGTTACTTTTCTGTTGCTGTGATTAAAAAACCACAATCAAATCAACTTAGGGAAGAAATATTTCATGTTGGCTTATGGTTCAAAGGAAATGTAGTTTATTATGGCAGAGAAGGCGCGGCATGTGAGCAGGGACAAGAAACTTCAACATTTCATCTGCATGCAGGAAGCAGTGTGAGGAAGCAGGAAGTGGGATGAGGGGATTTCAGAGCTACTAAGCCACATTACACAATGCTTAAAAAGAAAGCCTGACTCTTAGCATCCATTTTAAGGCCAAGAGTGGACCTGGACTAGTGAGAAGCTGTTCCTTCAGATTTCTCTCTCATCTGTGATTCTGAGCAGGATCCTCATTCATTCCTTATTGAACTACTATCTTCAGCATGAAATGGGGAAGTAGAAGTCAAACTCACCCTTGTCAGAGAATCTTGCCTTTGATCCCTAGACTTAGAATACCACACACACAACTAAAAACAAATGGTTCTTACTTTCTCTCATTGTTTGTAATGATAAAAATGTTGTTTGAAAACAATTAACACTTTGATAATGTAAAATATGCATACACGCATTCATACACTATCATGTGTGGAGGGCAAGAAAGTGTCCTGAGGGAGTAAGGCCAGCTGCTTATAACAGGAGGAGCACATGGCTCAGTAAGCTTGTTTATATTACAAACAGTAACTTTTTAATATAAATTAACTGCTTTATTGAATATCAATAAACTGTACATAAAAGTATACAAAATGTTTCAAAACAGAATGTTGCTTACAGTGTACCTTTAAAATGTAAACATCTTCCTCCCAAACCCATCCATTGAGGTCCGCAAAATAGTTCTGGGACATACTGGTCAGGCTGAAGCAACCTACTTGACCCTATCAAGTGATGGCCATTACTCATGGTCCCTTTTGAGACACTGTTAAACTGCTATGAAACAAGTGTTGCCAGGACAAATGTGGATGAAATAGCTGACCAGGTGCAGGGTACAAACAGTAACTCTGATTGCTAAGTTAGACAGAAGTCATTAGTATGGAGCATGTCCACACTGTAAAAGTCATTCCTCTACCTACAAACCCTCAAATCATGCTGCCTCCAGTCTCCTGTGATGTGATTCCTCCAGCCATGCTGCACTTCTTAAAGGTTCTATGACCTACCCAAACAACACCACCAACTAAGGACCAAGGGCTTAAATATATAAGCCTTTCTCATTCAAAACACCACTGTGTGAATCTACGTGTGTGTGTGTGTGTGTGTGTGTGTGTGTGTGTGCATGTGTATGTGTGTTGTAAATTATAGTCTCTGCCCTTCAGGCTCTTAAAATAATTGGGAAGAAAAAATATATGCTGTATTAACAGTGCATGTGGGAAGCCTAATGAATCAAGTCCTGCTTTGGTTATGATTCTATGTTTCTACAAGGAACATAGATCACCAAGAACAGGGATGTAAAACACATAGAATTTAATTTCTGTCTCCTGTTGCTGTAGTTTGGATTTGAAATGTCTCCCCAAAGGACATAGACTGTGGTATTATTGGGAAGCAGTGGAAACTGTAGGTGGTGGAGCCTAGTGGGAGAAAGTTAGTTCATGTGGTGTGCTCACTAAGGGAACCCAGGCACCCAGGCTCCTTCCCTTGCATTGATTTGCTTTCCAGCTGCATGGGGTTAATACTCCTTTTCTTCCACACACTCTTCAGGATGATATACTGCCTCACTACAGCCTGGAAGCATAGGGCAACATATCCACATACTAAAACAACTGAGACTGAGAGCTACAATAAAACTTTCCACTTTATAAGTAGACATATGTCAAGGATTCATTAGAGTGACAGAAAGCTGCCTGACACACTGCAGACATCCAAAGGTGGACAGTACTTCCATAACACTGTGTCGCTCTGCTGGGGAGTTGGACTGTATTACCTGGCTGTCCCACCTTCCGTACTGTATTATTTCAGGTGCTGAAATGACTTCTAAGTTACAGTGTTTATTTCCACATTCCACCAGTAAGAAAGATGCTTTCAGGTCTGAAGAGATGGGCCAGCTGTTAAGAACACCGGCTGTTCTTGAAGAAGATCCAGGTTCAAGTTCCAGCACCCACATGACAGTTAACAACTATCTGTAACTCCAGTTCCAGGGAATCCAATAAGCTCTTCTGTACTTCCCAGGCATTTCATGACATGGTTGCCCTTACATTCATACAGGCAATACACATATACACATAATTTTTAAAAATAAATAAAAATAACAATAAAAGAAAACTGTATTCTGAATGCCACACGTTGAGTGACATCCCATTGGGCAGTCATATGATCCTGATCTAGCTCCAGGAGAGTCTCAAATCATCAGCTCAGATTTGATCATTAAAAATGGGCTCACACTGAAGCTTACTATGATCTTAGTGATATATAATATGTATGAAGAGGGTAAAGAAATATGACACTCACTGAGAATAGAATCTGTAAGAAAACAGTATTATTCTTAGCTCAAAAGTTTAAATGTTAAAATTTAACAGTATAAAATGCAATCCAATTAAAAAGTGGTTAAAAGACAGTGGATTCCTCTGCAAGGAAGATGTACAGATGGCAAATAACCATATTAAAATATGTCCCACATTGTTGCCATTAAGAAAATGCAAATTAAAACAAGGATGTACCACAGCAAACCTATTAGAGGGGCTAAGTCCCAAGCAAGCCAACAGCGGGATTTCCTCAAAGAGGATTCTCACTCACCACCATGGGGATGCAGATGGTACAGGCACTGTGGAAGACAGCATGGTGATTTCTTGTAAAATTGCTCATATTCTTACATCTCAGTAATCACACTCGTAGAGCACCCAATGGGCTTATAAATTTATGTGCATACAAAAAGTTTATAGCTACTTCCTTTCATAAGCACTCAAAACAGGAAATAACTAAATGTCCTTCAAGGTCAGTAGACAGCAAAGTGTGGTGCTACCATAAAATGGAGGTGCACAGAGATGCACAGGAGGCTACAAAGCCACACCAAAATGGGAAGGAACCCTAACAGCTATATTGAAAAACCAGTCAAGAGGCTTTATATTATATGAATTCATTTATACGACACTATGGAAAATGATTGTACTATAGAAAGGGGAGATAAATGCTGGTTGCCAGAGCTTCTAGGTGAGCAGGGAAAGGGAACAATCAGCGAAGCACACAGAATAAACCCTGTGACTGTGTTATAATGGCAGATACCAGTTACCAGGTATTTGACAAAAACTACTACTGAATGAAAATTTAGGACAATATAGGAAGTTGTGGCGCCCCAGGATGGCATGCACCTCCTGGCACCCTACTAGATGACACGTTCATGAAACATCTCTGCAGCAGGAAGTCAGCACAGGTGCTAGGCTAAGCAACTTCTGAATCTCTGGGACTGGATATGAAGGTGGACCAGGAGTCCCGAAGGCTAGCGGTGATTACACCTCTAGACTACGCAAGTACACTGGAATTGAATGGTTTACTAAATAAACTGATTCTAGATAGTTTTTTAGTGTTGGAGCAGCAAGTTGCATTCACAACAGAGGAAGAGGGTGGGATAGTGCATGAGGTAATATGAGAGAACTAACCTGGGGGCATCTTAGGAACTGTAGCTTAAAGGTGCTTCTAATTCTGCCTAAGGAGATAATTGTTTACAGATGTGTATAAATATGCATTTATTCCTTGCTGACAGATGAGGGGGTACGGAAGCAATGAAATTCAGTACTAATGAGAACAGCTAGTATCCAATTCCCATCTCTAACATGCCCTTCAAAAACCCTGAGACACTGGAAGTTAAATAGAAAACACAAGTCTGGAACATTCTGTGGTCATGGAAAAGTGATAAAACACTCAGTGCAACAGCAAAACCAATAAAGCAAACAGTAGGAGTATATCCAATGCTTGTAGGAACAAACAGAAAGTGTTCACAAGGACCGTTGTCAAAAAGAACTGAACAACAACCCACCAGCCTCTCTCCTGGGTAATTCCATCGCACCCTCCCCACTTTGGCTCCCCCAGCCTCATTCACCCTCCCACCTACCCTGCCCACTCTCCTCCTGGCCTGGGTCCTGTCCCATTCCTTGTCTTGGAGCCCCAGACACTGGAGGAACCACCACTGCTTCCTAATCCTTTGCATCCAGACCAAGCCAGTTCCTTCTTGCAGTCCCCAGGAGCCCTCTGGGCCTGGTCCCGCACTCGTCTCCCTCTGCTTCCCTGGGCTGCACAACCCAGCAGCCTCTTTCCTGGACACCAGGGCTGACCTCTTGGCTTCCTGACACTTTGCATCCAGACAAACCCAGTTCCTCCCTGCAGTCCCCAGGAGCTCTGGGGGCCTCTTCCCACCTCCATCTCCCTTTGCATCTCTGGATGGCATGGCCACCACCTGTCCGAGACCCACACCTTTCCTGGGTACTACTCCCAGGCCAGTCTAAACTCCAAATTCCTGAGGACAACATCTTTCCTGGAGGGATCCAGACCTTAGGAGAAAGCCTGAGAGCATCTGATCCTCATCTAACTTGGGCCTCTGTGAGAACTCCTGAAGACAAAAGCAATCTGGCCACTCCAATATAAAATCAAAAGAGAAAACTGGAAGCTTAGAGTAACTAGCTTTTCATGCCCACAAAGTAAACCACAAAGGT
>NW_008349770.1:1243567-1244499 GCF_000622305.1 Nannospalax galili | reverse complement strand
AATAGATTTCAAACTGAAACCAATCAGAAGAGATAAAGAGGGCCACTTCATTCTAATCAAAGGAACAAATAAACCAAGAAGATATAACAATCATGAACATATATTCACCAAACTCTAGTGCACCAAACTTCATAAAAACAGTACTACAGGACTTTAAGACCCAGATTAATCCCAACTCATTAATAATAGGGGACTTCAATACGCCACTGTTTCCATTAGATAGGTCAACAAGGCAGAGAGTTAACAGGCTTCTGAATTAAACAATACCATATATCAAATGGACCTAACAGATATCTACCTAGTACTCCACCCAAGTACCAAAGGACATACTTTTTATTCAGTGCCCCATGGAATGTTCTCCAAAATTGACCATATACTGGGACACAAAACAAACCTCAACAAATACAAAAAGATTGAAATAATTCCATGCATTCTATCAGACCACAATGCAATAAAGCTTAAAATCTACACTGGAAGAAGCCCTAGTCACCACGTGAACACATGGAGATTAAACATCACACTCCTGAATGATGAATGGGTCAAAAGAGAAATTAAGAAATATATAAAAGTATTCCTGGAACTAAATGAAAAGAACAATACAACACAATAAAATCTCTGGGACACCCTGAAAGGATCCTTAGAGGGAAGTTTATAGCTCTAAGTGCCTACATTAAAAAATCGGAAAGAACACAAATAAATGACTTAACATTGCAACTCAACACACTTGAAAAGCAACAGCAAATGAAATCCAAACCCAGCAGACAAGAAGAAATAACAAAAATCAGGGCAGAAATTAATGAACTCAAAACAAAAAACAATACAAAGAATGGGAACCACCAAAACTAAACCAAGAAGAGATTAACAGCTTAAACAGACCCATAACACAAAAAGAAATAGAAATAGTAATATAAAACTTCCTGACTAAAAAAAGC
>NW_008349770.1:1241237-1242737 GCF_000622305.1 Nannospalax galili | reverse complement strand
AAAAAAAGCCCAGGACCAGATGGATTTACAGCAGAATTCTATCAGACATTTAAAGAAGATCTATATCCAGTACTACTTAATTTATTCAAAAAGGTAGAAATGGAGGGAGAACTTCCAAATTCCTTCTAAGAAGCCAGCATCACTCAAAATTCCCATGACATTTTTCACAGAATTGGAAAAAACCATCCTAAGATTCGTACGGAAGCATAAAAGACTTTGGATAGCCAAAGCAACCCTGAGCACTAAGAGCAATCCTGAAGGGATTACTATACCAAATAGTAAACTGTATTACAGAGTTATAGTCATAAAAACAACATGGTACTGGCACAAAAATAGACCCGTAGATCAACGGAAAAAAATTGAAGTCCCAAATATGAGCACACTCAATTTCAGCCACCTGATATTTGACAAAGGAGCCAAAAACACTCACTGGAGGAAAGACAGCATGCAGGCAAAACTGGATCCCCACATGTAGAAGAATGAAATTAAACCCTTATCTTTCCCCTTGCACAAAAGTCAACTCCAAATGAATTCAAGACCTCAATGTGAAGCCTGAAACTCTAAAAGTGTTAGAAGAAAATATTGGCAATAACCTACAAGATATAGGTGTAGGAAAAGATTTTCTAAACCAGACATCAATTTCTCAGGAAACAAGTTCAAGAATCAATAAATAGGACTCAAACCAAAAAGCTCCTGTACATCAAAGGAGGCAACCAGGGAAGTGAAGAGAAAACCCACAGAATGGGAGAAAATCTTCACCAGTGACACATCTGACAGAGGTTTAACATCCAGAATATATAAAGAACTCAAAAAACAGAGAATCAAGGCAGTAAATAACCCAGTTAAAAGATGGGCTAAGGAGCTGAACAGAGAGTTCTCAAAAGAAGAAGTAAATATGGCTAAGAAGCATCTTAAAAGATGTTCAACATCACTAATAATCAGGGAAATGCAAATTAAAACCACTTTAAGATTTCATCTTACCCCAGTCAGACTGGCTAAGATCAAGAGAACAAATGATACCAAATGTTGGAGAGGATGTGGGGAAAGGGGAACACTCATCCACAGCTGGTGGGGCTGCAAACTTGTTCAACCCCTATGGAAAGCAGTGTGGAGAACTCTTAAAAAACTACAAATGAACCTACCATTTGACCCAGTTATACCACTCCTTGGCATATACCCAAAGAACTAATCCTATTGCAGAGACACTTGTACATCCATGTTTGTTGCTGCTCTTTTCACAATAGTTAAGAGATGGAGGCAACCTAAGTGTCCCTCAGTTGATGAGTGGATAATGAAAATGTGGTTCATTTATATGATGGAGTTTTACTCAACAGCAAAGAAAAATGAAATCATGAAATTTTCTTCTAAATAATGGAACTAGAAACTGTTATACCAAGTGAAGTAATACAGACTCAGAAAAAAAAATCAATGTATATTCTCTCTCTCTCTATCATATGTGGATCCTAGAACCAAATCTTTATAAGTGAATGCATAACCTGA
>NW_008349770.1:1230466-1240975 GCF_000622305.1 Nannospalax galili | reverse complement strand
CAAATTATATATAGCAGAACAATAAATATATGTCTAGCTAAGGTTTATCTGAGAACAATTGGTCTTTGCCCAAGATTTATTTACATGACACACAGTAATTAAAAGTATTAGACTGGTGGAACTAACCTTCTTCGATGTTTAATAGACATATTTTGAGGCCTATAATAATTTGGTCAGAGGGACATAAAGGACACTTTTTGCTCCTTGCCCTCCTAGGTCAACTAGTTCCAGGGGACTATGAGCATCTCTCAAAATGTCCTGTAATTGTGGTGAGTCACCTGTCCTCTTGATCAAGGAGACCGAGGAGACCCCACCAGATGGACTTGAACCAGTGTCCAGTCTATAAAGAGGAGCGTCAACACAGAGAAATCATTTCCTCCATGCTTCCAAGCGAAGCCAGCAATGGTTAAGCAGGACCTTTGACTTATTTTTACATAGGTGGATCCGGCCAAACAGGACCTTTGACTTCTCTTCACATAGATGGAACTGGTGGAAGGAGCCAGGGGCACCTCCCAAGCCCGTGTGGCCCATGAGGAACAAATTCTCAAATGACCTTCAGGGTAACAATAAATTGGTTTATCTGGGCCAACTGTATGATTTTAAACACCCAAAAGGAAACAGTCCATGTGTATAGCTAAAGGCTACATAACAAGAAACAATGCCAGAAAAGACATACCTTCCTTTGAGTTGTTGGCCAGCATGGCCCAAGAGACACCCAGACAGTAACCCAGCACTGAACTGGGAAAATGAACAGCAGACCCCAATCTTAACTAAAGGAATATTGACAACCGATCGCTGCTAGATGAGGAACACCTGTCCTTCCTAAAACAAAGACCTTCTAGATAGGCTGACTAGATTCACCAGATGGACAAGTAGTGGGAAACGGCTGGGGTGCTGACAACACAGTGGACAGTAGCAGGGATAACAGAGTATAAGGGCTCTAGTGGGAGGAGGGAGGCTATGGGATGGTGCCATCTGGGAAGTGAGCGTATAGTTGAATAAGACGGTTTGGGATATTCTGCGTGATACACACACACACGCACACACACACTCACACAAATCAACAAATTAAAAAAATGTATTATATTTGAGGAGGAAGCATAAAAATTTACATCATGTTAATTAGTAGAGCTGATAAACATAACCATAGAAATTTATCCTATGACTTTATAGACATACACAGATACCAAGGAGCCAAGTGCAACTGATTATGACTAATAATTATCAGATACATACAGATGACTCATGTGCCAACATCTCCATGTTATTAGCAAAAACACTGAGTCTTTCTGCAAGAAACGGTATATTTTAAAATGAAATGGAGATCTTTTTTAAAAGGTTAAAAACACATTCAATTATTGCTTACAGGGCTTATACTGAGTTCGAAATTGTGTAACTGTATTAATTCAACAGCGAACCTAAAAATTTTACACTTTTGAAGGAGATGTATCTGTGCTCTGGAAACTATTGTTCAGTCTGTTAAAGCTATAATGAAATGCTTCTTCTAAAAAAAATTTTTTAAACTTTTTAATAAAAAAAAACTGAACAAAAGCATACACTCACATCATAGCAAGAGTGTGTAAGCAGACTCCACTGTGATACCAACCTGTCAGTCTACCAGTGAGAAAGCAGGTAGCTCTAGCACAGAGAATTCCAGAGAGTGAAGACGGGGGAGAAGGAGGATCTCACTCCCCACTCACTGTCCCTCTTTCTGTGCACTGTAATTTCCTTCCAGAGAATAATTTCCATGGAGAATAAAAAGTGTAATCTCTTCAGTTAATACTTTTGGTGAGCTCGAGGCCAACCAGGTGATCAAGGTAGATATGAGCAGAGATAAACTGAGGAATTTGAGTCAAATATAAGCTTGTTTAATAATTCATCAGTATGTGCTCATTAATTTGATAAGTATTACATAACAATGTATTCATAATACAACATTAATTATGTATTCTGAACAAGATAAGGTAGCTATAAAATATATGGGAAATCCCTGTGCTATCTTCATAATTTGTATGTAAATTTTAAACAATTTCAAACCAAAAGTTTATTTTACAAAAGATAAATTGCAGATTTAAGCTACCTAAAACCTGAAGTAATTTAAATATACAGACCACTAACAGCGAAATAATTTTGAGTCATCTCTATATTCATGACTCTTACCAGAGTCTCGTAATGTCCCTGATGGATTCACAGTAACCACTTATTATTTTCTGCTTAAAATTCAGGAGATGATTTCACTAATAAATGGAATTGCGAGCCACAGAAGATATACAGCACTGAAGACCATCTGAAAATTTGACTAAATTCCCTTTAGGATTAGTTTCACTGGTGCTTGTGTGTGCTCTTACCACATGGTATAATGGTTTCCGTTATTGCTGGTCCAAGTGTGAATGCTCAAATATGCCTATTTTATTACTGCCCATGATGGAGACGTATTTTTTTAAATAATTGAAATGTTTCTGTGTGAGAATTGTATGTAGCAGAAGAACTGAATAATTCAAGGATATAGTGAAAGTTCAGCTTAAGATTTTATAAGGGACCACACAATTAAGATGTTGAAAGAGAATCAGGTTGAGAGACGAATCTCTAAGTGGTTGTCTCTGCTACTGGTCAGAGCTGAGAGGCAACTAGCCCAGCTGGCTGCTTCTTCCCAAAGAATCAAATGCATCACAACAGGGTGTTTTGGAGGCGCTGATCTGTGAAATAGAACAAAATACGCCTTTCTCATTACCACATGTGTACATGAAGCATAAGGGGTGAATGTTAAAATGAAAGCATATATCAGAAGTTTCATCTCAGAATATTTTTCTTTTAGAAAATATTTGTGTTTTGGGAGGAGTACGTGCTCACGCATACAGATACCCACGGAGGCCAGAAGACGGCATCGGATCCCCAGAAGCAGGAGTTGCAGGTGGTTGTGGGTGCTGGGAGTCTAAAGTGCTCTTAACTGCTGCATTGCTCCAGCCCTCCTCAGGACGTTTCATCTGTATCAGGACCCCAAGAGTAAAATGCTTCCGTGTACCATAAAACTGAGATCTCAGTGCAGGCGTTCTAACAAGATCTGTATCTTCCATTAATAGAATGCTAGACAAATGTCCTATCCAAACTTCCACAAACATTTGTGTACGACGCTTTTAAATTTAAGAGTTACCCTGTTAACTAACTTACATATCTCTGTGGGTAATAGCTATTTACATACACTAAACTCTTCAAGGTTGTCCACCCACTTAAATAGAATGTTATAGGACTGAATTCACGGACAGTTTGACTTAGACTGGATGATGGAAATTCAGACAGGAGCTTTTCACGCAAGGTGTTAGGTGAAAGCCTGGGGTGGACTCAGAGGGCACAGCGAACAGATTATCTCAAGATAATCTGTGTTCAAGTGATAAAGGAAAAAAATTTAAAAGAACATGAAATCACAGTGACAACAGAGAGGAAGGAAGACTCGGGCTTCAAACTCGGCATATTTTCTTCTTGTGTTTTTGTTTTTGTGTTGCTTCAGACATGGCCTCAGTATCCAGCCCAGGATGTCTGCACTTCACTATTTAGCCCGCTTGGGCTTCTACTTCCTGAGTCCTGGGACTGTAGCCATGAGCTCCTGTGCCTGGCATATTTTTTGCCAAATACTAACCCTTTGGTACTGTTTGTTAGTCTTTAAATTAGAGAAATTAGTTCTTTTTTAACAAGATTTATTTATTTTATCTTATGTGTATGATTTCTTGCATGTACACATGACACCACATGCATACAATGCTCACAGAGGCCAGAAGAGGGAGTCAAATTCCCTGGGACTGGAGTTACAGGTGGGTTCTGGGAATCAAACTCAGGTCCTTTGTAGGGACAGCAAGGACTCTTAACTGCTTAGCCATCTCTCCAGCCTCAAGAGAGAAATTATTTTCTCACCAGGTCAATGAGAAGATACAGAAAGTTGATCACAGTGGACAAAATGGCACTGAATGGTTGTAACCTTTCACCTTCCTGAACACTTTTCTAAACAGAAAATGCAATCATAGAATCCAATACAGAATTTCTGAAACCAGTGTTGGGTTAAAATGGAACTCAGGGAGACAGCATTAATCCTTCAATAAAGGTATATTTCCATGGCACATTGTATGTAAAGCCAACTTTATTCATTGCCAACAAACCTTGACTCTCCCTCAATTCTGCCTAGAGCCAGCATTACCTTGTAGAATGAGTTAATTTTAATGAGAGACATGTGATTGTGACCAGAGAGAGGCTGTTATACTTTAAACTCAATAATTCTCAGAGAGGAACTTCTTCATCTCCAGTTACCTCTAGCCATTTTGCCATTTGAAAATATTCACACGAAACTAAAACTCAGACAAAACTTACAAAATATAAATATGTTGAAGTATCCACCCAAAGGAACTGGAAAAGAAATTAAGCAATACAATACGCCTGTGTGAAGGGCATTAAAAACTCAGCTGCTCTTGGATTTGTTAAATTCCCATTTTCCTTTTAAAATACTTTGGGGAATAAGCAAAACTCAAAAGGTGTTTTGCTAAGCAGTTTTTCCATGCACGTAGAAATATCCCAGAGGAAATTTAATCGGCATGTTTCTGGTCCTTCACACTTAACTTCAAAGAGTTGTTTTGTAAGGGTTATTTGATATATTAAGAGGGTTTTGAGATTCTTTTTTCCAAGACTTTTGGATTGTTTTTCTTGGGGAAAAAAATGTGGTCACATATAATCACGGGGAAACTAATTCATATACCACTGAGTTCAAATTCAGTTCAATTCTGGTGGCAAACGATTCAAAGTAAATGCTTTCTTGGTTAAAAAAAAACTATTTCCTCTGCTGTGACATTTTAACCAAGCACGTCCAACCCCACAGAGAGTATATAACATTCTGTTTTGCCCACTACCACACTATCTTCATGTGTATCCCTATGCAAAAAGCAACCCATTATCTAATATAAATGAGAAGTTTCCACCTTCTGCTATATTACTGTCATGAATTAAAGATGCAGCAATGACTTCAGCTGATTTTGCAAGCGAATTAGGGGGAGGAAGAAAACCAGGAGCTTCATTAGCAGCTACGTAGAGTAAAACTTAAAGTTCTCTCCAACAAGTTCCAAGCTATTTAATCTTCATAAATAAACCATCACAGCCTTAGACTTTTCTAATTTTTACCCCAAAAATGTCCACACGACACCTCTGCTCCCTGAACTCTAAAAGTGACCTGCTAATCAGTCTTTCCACCATCTCTTCCGTCTCGCTCTACGTCTCTTGAATCAGCTGTCTCTCTTACCTGCTCTCAGCCCTTCAGCACCCTCTTCACAGCACAGCCAGAATTGTTTCTGAAAAATAGAAATCCAGTTATGTATCAAATCCGTGGACTTAATCAGTGACGGGACATTTTCAGGACAAAGAAAAGTTAACATTGAATTTCTTAGCGGCAACAATCACTCAATTGTGAATTTGAGTCCCTGGCCTGCTGTGGAATTGCCGATGTGAAAAACTACATGAAAACCAATTTCTTTACCAATTTTCTAAAGCCAATTTTACTCATTGTTTTATTTCATATATATGCAGGTTTTGCCCGTGTGTATGTAAGTATATCATGTGTGTACAATGCCCACAGAGGCCAAAGGAGGGTGTCAGATCTCCTGGAACTAGAGTTAAGAACAGTTGTTAGCCACCATGTGGCAGGTCCTCTGCAAGAGCAGCAAGTGCTCTTAACTGCTGAGCCAACTCTCCAGCCCCATCAAACCAATTTCTTCACACATCATGCTTTGCCTCTGCCCGGATTCTACCCATGTTGCCTCCTGGCCTACTCACTATGTGACCTTGCATACCAGCCTTTCCCTCAGCCTTCCCTGAGCATTATACAGTCCAGTATACTGATACTGAACTTCTTATCACAATAATTTTAAAACCATAGATCAAACGTGGAACTTTTTAAAGGCTTCAGTAGCTGAACTGGCATTAGTTGAGGCACCTCCTTATGAATGAATCACTGCAGAAAATTTAGATTAAAACATCTTGATAACTAAGTTATTTCCAAAGTTAATTAAGTAAAAGTTGGATAAGCTGCAGTCATCTCTCCGTCTCATTAAATAAGTTCCCAGGCGGTCCCGTTAACCTCGTTCTTGTCCTGTGCTGGGGGGGTCGAACTGACTGAGCTCACACCTCACATTTGGAAGTGATGGAACTGGGCATCTGTTTTTCTTTCCTGAGAAGACACTTCTTGTTTTGGTTCATTTCCTCACGCCCGACGCCTGCATTTCACAGGAGTACATTGAGCTCCCCTGGGTCTCCAAGGCTGAGGATCAGGGGGAAGGGTTACAGGGTTTGACAAGGTCTCTCTCTCTCTCAAAATATAAGAAATTATAGGGGGCAGTGAGATGGCTCAAGGAATAAACACAGACACTTGCAAGCCTGACAATATGGGCCTAGATTCCCGGTCTCACACAGTAGGAGAATCAACTCCTTTGACTCTCACATAGCACCCTTGTGCTGTGGTACATGCCCTGCCCCCTGCATATACTTAATAAATAAATGTACTCTTTAATCTTTAAAATGATTATTTCTGCTGTTATTGGGCTGTTTAGGTATGTGTGCAGGTGATTGTGTCCAGACATGTGAAAGCAGAGTGTCTCTGCTCAATAATGCAATCTGGCCATGTCTAATCTCCACATTATTACAGGATAAAAGTAAGGGTCTTTGAAGGTTTCGGTTTCCTGGGCCATAGTCCAGACATAAAGATGACTTTTGCTCTGGGATACCTTCAAGCTTAGATGTGATATTATCTTACCCTTAAACGTGGCACTTCACTCGGAATGTATTAAATATCTATGCTCCTTGGCAAGAATCCAAAATGTTTAAGTATTAGGATATATTCTCTACTTTTAACTATTTCCAATTTTGTTTCAACCCATTTTAATATTTTAATGTCTGGTTCTTTCAGTAGACTATATTTGTGTAGTATCAGGTACAGATTTGGGCCTATGGTAGATACTTGGCAATTAATGAATGGGTAATTTTAATAGGATCCACACTACAGAATTAGAAGATCATGCATATATCACTAGGTCGATATTTAAGATGCTTGGACTGTGGAGATGGCTCAGTGGAAACAGTGCTTGCAGTGCCAGCATGAGCACCAGGATTTGGATTCCCAGAACCCACATAAGAGTCCAATAGTTATGGCAGGTGCCTGTGATCCCAGCACTCGGGAGGCAGAGACATGGAGTCCCAGGGATGAGATGGCTAGCTCAACTAGCCAATTGCTGAGTTCTAGATTCACAGACAGACCCCATTTCCATAAATAAAGTGGGTTATAGTTGAAGAAGATACAAAACATCAACTTCAGGCCTCCACACATATGTGCATACACACCCACACATATGAGAACACACGTACCCCCACACGCACATGTACATACACTCACACATACATGCAAAATAATTAAGACTCTATTAGAAAAAGAGCAAAAGTCTCAGTGTGAATGAGGCCTCTGCAAATACTCCTAGTGTGACCGAAAACAGTCACTTAATATCAGCCCAATTCTCCACCCCTTGTATGTTACATTTAGATCCTTTTCATGCAGAATGCACCAAGCCTTTGACTTTATGCTTGGACACACAATCTGCTTTAGCAAATCTGATATTAAAACAGTCATACAAGTACAGCCATACAGTGTGCTCAGAGAACAGTTATGAAGGTTATCACCTGTCAAATTAACCCTCCCCCAGCAAACTAAAAATATTTGAAAAATAATAAAACATTGGAGAACCCAAAATGGACTAGAATCCGAGTCCCTTCTCCTTGACTCAAAACATTAAACTGTCAACCTCGTATTAAAGAAACCAGTCACCTCCTCACAGTGCGCAATGCCCTCCTTCTGTGGAGACAGATCGAAATGATCCAGGGGGAGGCAGAATAGTTACACACCCAGGGACTCTCCATGCCCACAGCAGGACATGATGAACTTGCTACTGTGGACACTGGGAGTAAACAGTGGACTGCAGGCTCTTCGCGCCCTGTTCCATTTCTCCTTCCCAATTCACCATGGTGTGAGTAAGAGCTTCACACCCTGCTTCCACAGCCATGCCTGCCTCTCAGTGCCATGATCCACCTCTGAGCTCTACCCTCAAGGTGAGTCAAAACCAATCCTCCTCTATTGACCTGTTTCTTGCTGATATTTAGTCCCAACACTCTTAAAGTAATTAAGGCGAACACTTTTCCAAATCCTATACAAAACTGTCTTATCACGGTGACTGGACATACACTCAGGGAAAAGAAATGTGAGAAATATGTTTTGGACTAGCAAAGCTGACACTTTGAAAGGTCGCTACAGTGCACATCTTGGGAACTCATCAGTCATCACATCTTTAAATTTTATGGCCAAGTATAGTCGCATTTGTGCGGGAAAAACATTATGCCCACAGTTTCCCAAGGGGGACGTGAAGGAAGGTTTTTGGTTTTCCCTTTGTCTTTGCGTGAACATCAGTTAACTGATCTAATTCATTCACAAGTCAGTATGCTAGTACCAAAGTGGAGAGATTTAGAAAAAGCTATTAGATGGTTAGGAAATGGGAGGGAAAGAACACCTGTTGTCTCACTGCCACACGTGTGTAATCAAACTCATATTTGTATCTGCTGCAGTTCTCGTGTTTTGCACACGGCTGTGAAAGTGGCATTTGTTAGACTCTCTTCAAATACCCCTCGGCTCCTTTGCCCTCAGAGCACTTCCGCTGTTTGTGAGACCTTGACTGATGGACATCTGGCCCTCTAGATTTCCTCACAGTTTGACTTATGAGACAGTATAAAGTCAGGGTGTCTGAGTTAAAGTGTTCTAGACTGACGGGTGCCCTGCAAAGAAACTCCTTACGTTCAAATTCTAACTCCCAGTGCAATGAGGCTGTTGGGAAATAAGTGTGTCAGGGTGGAACCCTCATACTTTGAACCCCAGGCTTCTCTCTTGCTGTCTCTGCCATGTGAAACTGTATGAAGAATGTGCGACTGAAAGACCCTCTGTGAACTGGGCCGTGTTGATACTGTGACCTCAGACCTGCAAACTGCTTAACCACGAGAAGCAGGTCCTTGTTCGTAGATGCCCAGACTACGCATCCTTTGACAGTTCAGGATGAATGTGAGCCTGTGTCTTCTCTTTTCTTCAGTGTTTCAGCCTGTCCACACTTTGGAGGAGTGCAATCAGCCTCTCTTATTTAAAGAGAAGTCTCAAGAAACTTGAGAAAATATTTTAAAACATAATGTAAACTTGCCAGCAGTCCCAAGCTTCTACTGACTTTCTGTGTCTGACCTAGGTACATGAAGTTCTAGAAGAAATAAACTGTACTATGTTAAAAACTTAAACAGTGGCCTCTTGGTATCGGGAGATGAGGAAGTGACCTGAGAGAACTTCCTTCGGGTTTATTTTGATACATAACTTGCTGGAGGTTACGCAAGTGTCTACAGTTATCGTGATTCATAAATGTCTAAGAGTTGGAGTTGGGGAGATGACTCAGCGGTGAAGAGTGTGTACTGCTCTTTCTCAGAACCCAAGTTCTGTCCCAAGCACCTACACTAGGAAGCCCACAGTTGCCTTTAACTCCAGGTTCAGGGAATCTGAAAACATCTTCTGGCCTCCAAGGGCACTGTACTTACATGTTCACATATACATACATACACACATACACACACATATACACACACATACACACATACCTACACACATACACACACATATACACACACATACACACATACCTACACACATACACACACATATACACACACATACACACATACCTACACACATACACACACATATACACACACATACACACATACCTACACACATACACACACATATACACACACATACACACATACCTACACACATACACACACATATACACACACATACACACATACCTACACACATACACACACATATACACACACATACACACATACCTACACACATACACACACACACATACACACATACATACACACATACACACACACATACATACACACACACATACACACATACCTACACACATACACACACACGCACACATACATACACGCACACATACATACATAAACTCAATAAGCTCACTGGTTTCCCAGACTGCATTTTATCATTGGGACCAAGAGAGGAGGAGCAAACTTTGTTTACACCCCCCAGAAGGATTTTAGCAACATCATCATCTCCATCCTGTCCCAAGTGCAAGAGCTTTTGTCCCTGTGGAGTGGTGAGATGCCCTGCTTCTCTAAGCAGATGGATGCATTCACCAACATGGAAGCTCTCCACACATCATCATGTCAGGTTTTTATGGAGTTTCCATTACAATGCCAGGACTCCTTGAATCATTAACTATTGGTGATTGACTCAATCTCCAGCCTTTTCCTCTTCCCAGGAAGTCTGGGCTGAAGTCCCAAGTTTCTAGCCTTGGACTTCCTGAAGCTATCTAACCTCCTCCTAAGGGCTTCATCACAAGAATAAAAGACATTCCTAACACCTAGAAT
>NW_008349770.1:1222388-1225187 GCF_000622305.1 Nannospalax galili | reverse complement strand
GCTGCTAACAACCATCTCAAACTCTAGCTCCAGGGGATCTGATGCATTTGTGTGGCTTCTCTGGGCACTTCACGACATAAGTGCACTTACATACTGGCAGATCAAACATTTAAACACATAAAATCAAAATAAATAAATAAATTATAAAAAATTTTAAGCCCAGGAATTACACATCTTACTGCATGCAAATTGTGCGTAAAAGGTAAACAAATACTAAACACTGGATAATGAAATGTGCTCTCCACGTTTATACGTGAAATATGCAGCCATTTTCAGCTCACCGGGGCATAAACGGGAATAAGATGATTGGTAGATGGAGAGACAGACAGGAAACTGGCTATATATGTGACAAAGCAATGCGACAGAAGTTTAACAGTAGAGTCTCTGCAGCTGTATTGGTTTCTCATTGCTGTGACCAAATCCTGCCAAAAGGCTCTTTAAGAGAGAATTTATTTTGGTTCACCATTTGAATACAGTCCATCATGGTAGGAGGCATGGTGGCAGGGATGTCCATGGGGTGGGCGTGTACAGGACCCCTCACCTCCTCATGCCTCAGTGGACCAGGAAATTGGGGGGAGGGTGCAGGGGAGGGAGGGAGGGAGGGAGAGAGAGAGAGAGAGAGAGAGAGAGAGAGAGAGAGGCTAGTGCTCAGCATACTTTCTCCTTGTTTCTCTTCTATTCTATACAAACACCAACCCATGGGATAGTGCCACATACATTGAGGGAGGGTCTTTCCCTTGGGTTAATCCACCCGGAAATGCCCTGACAGACAGACCTAGAGGTGTGTCTACATCTGAGAGATTCTAAACCCACTCACAATTATAATGAATAATCACTATGTGAATGAACTTGTTCCTCATCTATATCTTTGAGAATCATATAATAAAATGTTAACGAAGTGTGCTTGAATGGGTTGAGTTGGCTGCCAGTGATTTCCTTACCACTCTAAGAATAGATCCTGGAAAGATGAGGGGCCTCTGGTGTGAACCTGACTCTAGTAGCTCTTTAGAAGTTACAAGCCCGGGACATATCAGTCAAAACCCTCTTCCCTGAAGAGAAAGGAGTAAAAATGGATGACAGTTGTTTTAAAAATCTAGATTGTGGATTACTTTGTGACATGCATTATTGTGGCAATAGCCAAGACAATGGGGTAATTATTTTCCTGCATCACTACTGTGTGGAGAAATACCTATGTAAAAATGCCTCACGTGTTGTGCATGGAAAATTAACAGCAATAACCAATGACTTGTAGGCCTTAACTACCTACGGCCTATGACAAATGACCAGCAAATTAGCAGCAGGTATGAAGGCAATATGAACGTACTGAATATATTCCACACTTCCTTTACAGTAGAGTCAATTTGGAGTCTGTTAAGAGTTGGTTAAATTAAAAAGCAACCTATGATCAGTTTTGTGGTATGTAAGACGGAGTGAGTGATTGCCCGAGATTTCTCATTGTGATTTTTAACTCCATGGTAACTTTTCTCCCCACCTCCAGATCGGCTGCTAGAGCAGAAATATTACACTCAGCTACATGGACTTCAAGGGCCAAAGGAGTCCAGAGTGTTGAGGTGGCTTTCTAGGGAGTGTTGAATAAAGAAAAAGAAAGAAAAGCCCCTGTCAATGGCTGTCTGTTAACTTACCCAACCACACGTAATTACCCTTCGAACCAATTATGGACATTTTCTCAATCATCCTACATATTAGTTACTTTTATGTTACCACAATAAAATACCATGACCAGAAAAAGCATCAACCATTCAAACCACTCCATCGTGTGTGCTGCCTTGTCCCTCTGCCTCTTCCCTTTCTCTCCCAAGGTAGAACTCTGGAAATGAATGTTCGACTGAGAAGTAAGAAAACATGTTTTGCTCTAATTGTCCATTGAAACAATTCTTATATGAAGCTATTCTCAATTGAAAGTCACGAAGACTATTTCAGGGTCTATGAGCAGGCACAGCTCCATCTTTGGGTATCAACCCTCAATGTGTGGTCCATCCAGAAGGGCTCAAGATCAACAGTCTGGAGTCTGAGATGTTCCTTCTCCATCACAGCAAGCACCCATCCCTTCTCAAAGTTCCTCAGCCAGTGAATTAAAATAAAATAGGACGTTTGTACTGTTCTCTGTCACAATAAAGGCTGACCTTCATTCCCTAGATCCTCCTGTCAACTGGAGGAAAAAGTGAGACCAAAGGAAATCATTTCCCTCATGTCCCCTCCTGAGATCTGAGATGAAAGGTCATTCAATCTATCAATTCTTTCATGGGAGAAGAAATTAAGCCATAAACAGCATACCAAGGCAGGACTGGTTGCTAGGAAAGCTGTGAGCGGATTTCAGTGTCCTTCCTGGGTCTTCAGTCTCTAATGTCTTCATTTCCCTGTTCTCCCTGTGGCTTCATGTTCTTCCACAGATTCATGGTCACCTACTTTTTCCTTTTCATTTTACCAGGTGTAGGACAAGCACTTCATTCCCGAAATCCTTCCCATGCCGAGACATCCTTTCCTACTTAGTCTTTCATAAGACATGTTCAACAACGCATGTCAATTAAATGTACATATGAATTTTATCTCTGAATAACTACATATGTGCATTAGAGAGGAAAGAACAGGAAATCAGACTGAGCTGGATTCAAACCTGGGCTCTTGGAGTCTATACTGACTTTTGAACAGATATCAAAACATTTTAAAGCAAATTGTGCGTAAAAGGTAAACAAATACTAAACACTGGATAATGAAATGTGCTCTCCACGTTTATACGTGAAATATGCAGCCATTTTCAGCTCACCGGGGCATAAACGG
>NW_008349770.1:1208236-1220101 GCF_000622305.1 Nannospalax galili | reverse complement strand
TGTATTGCCTGCATGTAGGTAAGTGCACCCATGTGATGCAATGCCCGCGGAAAACAGAAGAGGCTGTTGTCGGACCCTCTGGAACTAGAGTTACGGACAGCTGTTAGCTGCCATGTGGGTGCTAGGATTCAAACCCTGGTTTTCTGCAAGAACGGTCAATGTTCTTAACCGCTGGGCCATCTCTCCAGCTCCTCAAAACATTTTAAAATACTAAGGAAGTAGAAGAAAACTAATTCATAAAAAGTAACTTTAGAATACCTTTCAAAGCTATTTGGATAGTCAGTAGGAAAGCAGTACTTACTCAGACCCTCAGTGTCTGTTTGGGAATGTGAACTGTGGTGGCCCCATCCACTGGCTGCAGCCTTCCTGAATGATGAGAGAATTATAGAACTTGCAGCTCCAGAGACTCCACATGCACGCCTGAAGGCCACCAGACTCTTGCTTCATAGACAGAAGTACATATATTCTCTCTCTTCTCCAAGCCATGCAATTCATGGCCTTTCTTGAGGAAAGTTCCTGCCAAAGAGTTTTCACATATTTGTAATCCATGAGCAATGCTTTCCCTCAGGATCCCCCACCAACTCCTGCTTCGGGGCACTGATTCTGAGCTACAGGAATTCAGAGCTGCTGAGAATCCCAAGACCATCCTCTTAAGTTCTTTAACAGTTTCTGAGTTTTAATTGATTATCCTGTTTAAAATAGGAAATAATATCTTCTTAAATTTATTTCAGAAATCAAGAGTAGTAATAACTGAGAAGTACCCAACAGAGAGCATGGAATTTATATATTAATAATCTTATATCATCAAAACACAAGTATAAACTGTGGGGTTTCTAGAATTAAGAGTAGAATAAGACTGCATTCCACACACTGGGAGATCAATGAATTCCCGCAGTCATCGGCAAGCAATCTGCCTGCTCCTGCCAACCACTGCCCACCATGATGGGCTTGATCCCTCTGGAACTGTCAGCCAAAATAAATTTTCTTCCTCAAGTCTCTTTTATTCATGGCATTTTATCACAGCAATACATGTGCACATTAGTTTACCCTGCCTAACTGATTGGTTGTACCCTTTGACCAGAACCCCAGGTCTCTTCTCTGGCTCTCTGCTCTTATGTGTTGAGATGACCTTTCTGGAGTCCACATATAAGCAATGCAGGATTTGTCTTTCTGCATATGAGTTGTTCTACTTAGCATAACATCCTCCAGGTTCGCTCACACTCTTGCAATTTCAGGATATAACTTTTGATTCTTCTAAACCTAAGTACTAATCACCTGCTGTGGACAGAGGCATCTGTTGACATGTAAGCTCCTTTGAATGGTAACTGCATAGTCTGTGTTTGTTTGATTTCTGCTGCTGTGATAAAACACTCTGACTTAAAGCAACTTGTAAAGGATATGGATCATTCAACTTACACTTCCAAGTAACAGTCCATGTTTTAGTTTGCCTTCAACGCTGTGATAAGAACACTGACCCAAACCAACCTGGGGAAGAAAGGGTTTATTTGGCTTACATCTCCTGGGTCACAGTTCATCACTGAGGGATCCCAAGGTAGGAACTCAGGGCAGAAACCTGGAGGCAGGAGCTGGAGCACAGGCCATGGAGGAAAACTGCTTACTGGCTTGCTCCCCTGACCCATGCTCAGTTGACTTCTTATACAATACAGGACCACCTGCCCTGGGGTGGTACTGCCAAAAGTGGGCTGGGTCCTCCCACATCACTCAACAATTCAGAAAAGGCCCCACAGACTTGGTTACATGTCAATCCAATTCCTCAGTTGAGGCTCCTTCCACGCAGGTGTGTCAAATTGACAACCAAAGCTTTCCAGAACACCATCATTGAGGGAGTCAGGAGAAGAACTCAAGCAGTAACCGGAGCAGAAACCATGGAAGAACAATGTTTATCACCTGGATCTCTGGATCACACTCAGTTAAGCTTTCTTGTACAGCCCAGGCCCCCTGCCTAGAGATGGTGCTGCCCACAGTGAGTTGGTTCCTCCCACATCAACTGTACATCCAGATAGTCTCACCGACAAGGCCACTGGCCAATGTGATCTGGGAAGTCCTACAGTTGAGACTCCCTCAGGTGACTTGGCTGAGTCAAGTTGACAACCGGCCAAACATAACAAGGACACATGAGGAAAGCCAGAAATCACTTCTAATTGTGACAGACAATTTTCTCGTCAAATGAGCTCTTCTTGCCAAGACGGACCACAACGTGGGACATTTCAAGCAGGCTCATGCTGCACCAGAACTCATCAAAATGGCATTGGGAGGCAGGTTCAAAAGCACCACAGCTGGGTAATGTGCACCATTAATTTTATACAGTTGTGATTTCCTATAGCTTCTGTATAATGCTTACATTGATTTGTCAGTGCTCACATGTGTGGTTTATGAGCATTAGCATGTATATTTTTGATAGTTTATGTTCTAAATATTTTATTGAGTTTTTGTGCAACATATACAATAAATTTTAGTCAAACCTAGACTCCCTTCCTCTTCTGCACAGCCCCCACCTCTCCCAATAGATTTCACATGTTCTGTCATATATGTTAAGTCCTATCCAGTCAAGCATTTAAACCCAGATGTCCCTTGATGCAAGTTCTCCCACTGGAGTCTAGTCAGCCTATCTGGAGTCTCTCCCTTAAAGAAGATCTACCCTCTATCATGTAGCTGTAATCAGTTGCCAATAGTTCCTTGACTAGGGTTGGGGCCTGCTGCCCATTTCTCTTGTTCTGTGCTGAGGTTTTGTCTGATTGAGTTGGCATGGGTCTGTGCATGCTGTCACCATTGGGTCTTGTGCATGACATCACTATTGTTGCAAGATTTTGAATAAATGTGTGTCAGTAGCTATGTTTGACCTCATAAGACTTGCATAAGATCAGAAAGGTCAGCCGTCTAATGTGGAGATGGGAGGGGTTCACAAGCTGTTGCCGCTAACTGGAGCTATTGACAGTTGATGGTTTCTTGGGGAGGAAGCATTAGTTTTCTTTAAGGGTATGGTCCCTGATAGGTTGACCTCACTCCAGTGGATGGCCCTACATCCATGAGTGTGTGGGCAGCACAAATTAGAATCAGAGGGAGAAGATTTTAAGATAGACACAAACACAGGAGAATGAGAAGGTGGGGTGGATGTGGGAGGTACTAGCGGAAGGAGAGGCTGGTGAATATGATCAAAATAAATTGCATGGAATTCTCTAACAATTAATAAAATATATTAAAATAGATACCTATATATTTTATGCTGACAAATGATAAACTATTGTCTGAATAGTTTTATGCACTAATGATGCAATTTTTCCTTTGTTTCCTTCTTTTTATATTTCCAGGCTTCACAGTTTATTTGAAAGGCTTTTAATAATCATAAATCTCATTTTTAAAAATATAGCTTAGCTATTTGTGATAGTCAATCTTTATTGTCAATCTGATTGGATTAAAAAAACCCTAAGATGTTATGAAGCCCGCTTTGTGGTCTGTTTGTGAGGGTGTGTCCAGAGAGACTTAACAGAGGGAAGTGGACCACCCGGAACATGGGCAGCACCATACAGTCACTGAGGTCTTGAACTGAATAAAAAGGGGAAAATTAAGAAGCTACCAAGCCACCCATGCTCGTCTCTTTCATTTCTTGAACCATCACCATGCCCTCCACACCGTGATGGTTGTAACCTCAAACCGTGATGCAAAAACCAACCATACCTACCTATATACCTTCCTACCTTGCTGGGGATTTGGTCACAGCCACATGAAAGTAATGAACACACAGTTCAAAGCCAAGTTGAATCTACTGTATTGAAATCAGAAATACGGTACCTCCAGGGTAATGCCTTCCTGATCAATATCACCTTAGCTTTTCTGAAAGTCTTAAAGGTCTGAGTTTGATACCTAATTTGCCTCTACTAGCCATGGTGGTGTATGTCTGTAATCTCAGAATTGGTGTTTGTGGGGGATGAAGGCAGGACAACCAAGAGTTCAGTGCCATTTTCAGCTACATAGTGAGTTCCAGCCAGGGCTACCTGAGACTTTTTCTCAAAAACAAAACAAAAAAAAAAGAGGTCAAACAAAATTGTTCTAAAGGGAAATGAAAGACCACAGTTTGACAATAGACAAACTGTATGAATTTTGAGGGTTTCCTTCTGGTTCCAAGAAGAATCCATCGTATTCTTGGTAGGCATTAATTACAGTGAATCTGTATACTGTCCTGTGAGTAAAGACATTTCAGTCTTAATGAACATGAGTGGTACTAATGATTCATGAACACAAGATGCCTATTTACTTTTGACTCTGAATTCACTTCATCAGTATTTTAAGGTTTTCAGTATTTGGTTCTTTTTCCTCCTAGGTTAGTATATTCCAAAACATGCTGTTTATTCTTTTTGTTGCTATTTTAAGTGGGGCTATTTTCTTAATTTTTTAAATAGTTCATTGTTGGCATGCAGAAATGTACCTAGGTTTTGTATGTTGATTTTATGTCTTGCAATTTCACTGAAGTTGTTAGTTCCAAGACTTCTTCTGGTGATGTCGAGGGTTTCTACGTCCAACCTCAGGCCAGCTAAGAGCAGAGCATGCTGTGTCGGCTCCTTTCTGTTTGTTTCCCTTTCTTCTTTGTCTTGCTCAATCGCTATAGCTAGGACTTCTAACACTGATTGACCAGAGTGATGAGACTCCGTGGTCTTAGCAGGAAAACTTCCAGCTACTCATCATGAAGTACTATGTCAGCTTTTGGCTTACCAAAACACTTTGAAAAAGGGCATGGAAAGATTTGTCTACTTACTCTTTTATTAACCTACTTTCATCCTGACATGCAACATTGTGCATTTGAACATAATTCCAGTGTTTAATTAAATTTATTTTACATTCTTAATTTAAACATAAATATTAGTGAATACATACATAAACACGTGTTATATAAACATTAAATACAGCATTATGAGTTCTGGTACAACTTCCTCAAGACGACTGGATGGGAGTGCTTCCAGGAAGGCGCAGAGAGTAAAAAGAATCTGAGCCAGCTGAGGCTGTAGCTCAGTTGGTGGAACACTTCATTAGCTTCCACAAGGCCCTGAGTTTGATACCCAGTTTGCCTCCACAGGCCATGGTGGTGTATGCCTGTAATCTCAGAATTGCTGTGGGGGGGGAGATGAAGGCAGGACGATCAAGAGTTCAATGTCATTTTCAGCTACATAGTGAGTTCCAGCCCAGCCAGGGCTACCTGAGACTTTCTCAAAAAAAAAAAAAAAAAAAAAAAAAAAATCTACACCAAGAAGCACAACATGCAATATTGATGACGTCAAACAAAATTCTTCTAAAGGGAAATGAAAGACCACAGTTTGACAATAGACATCATACTAGCATTTACTTAAGTGTTCAGATTGAAATAAAAAAAGAAATAGGGAAGGGTTTCAGGGAGAGGGGATGATAGGGAAAATTAGAAGAATTCATTACATATGTATATGAGAAAAAACAAAACAAATTAAACATAACGCAGAAATGGCAAATCTATAGACATTTGAAAATATTTTCCATCCCATAAGCTATCAGATAACAGATGCATGAGAGTTTTCTCAAAAGCATTTCTTCAGCATCCATTTAAATTGTCAGTGAAATTAATGATAAGGGGTCCCATCTCAGCCATGCAGATTTTATAAGCACTCAATTAAAGCCTTATGATCATTTTTGTCTTATGCTTATTGAGGTCGTGACAAATTGACTATCATAAAATAGAATTTAATTAAAAATAATGAGACAAAACTGTTTGAGTAAATCACACTTTAGATCTACTGCATAACAGATTGGTGGAATTAACCCAAAATATATGTGGTGTTGAGGCAGGTGAGGTTAGGGATCATCATCTAGTTGCCTAGGTCTGTACTTGGTTTGGGTTATACACATACTTCTAATAGCTCACTGGATCACCTAGACCTTAAACACATGTGCTATGCACACATCCTTCTCAGAACAGGATGCCTTGCAACCTCACACTCTTACCTGCATTGGGCTACATGTACACCCTCCTCTGAGCAATGGGATAAGTTTCTACTCACCGTCATGACCATCAAACTTGGACAGTTTCTATTCAAGCATATTCTGAATACATTCTGGTATGGTGGGAGATCCAATCTGAACTGGTTTTGAGTACTTTTTTAGTAATGCAAAACTGTATCTTTAAGTGAACTTTCAGACAGAGCTTCTCTTATGGCTATGCATAACTGGGCATGTATATGATTAAATTCAGATGTTTTATGAGAAGGGACATGCCCAGTATAAAAATGATTACATTACCTAATCACTCAGTCCAAACAAAACCACCCTCACTATGCCCCCTAGGAATTGAATTATTTCAATCCCTCAAGTAAAAGGCCAGGGACTTGGGAATGCCAGGCTCAGACCCTGACCACCTGACCACCAAAGCACTGTAAAGCACCATCCAAAGAAAAGTTCCAGATGGGTTTGCTCTGTCCCATGCTTACACTCTTGATGTAACAGTAAATATTAGTCACATCAATCCTCCAATAGCTGGCTTTCGACACAAGTCAAAACTAACTCCAAGTTCCGTTTATGCACAGCTTTGATGCCATTAGACTAGAGCTGAGGAAAAAAAGATGAAAATAAATAACTCGGGTTATCTGTTCTCTTGGAAGATACTTCTCCCAGAATCCTCCACTTCAATGATTAGGAAAGGAACATAGCCTTCATCCTGAGGAAAGCTGCAATCTCATTCCTTTTCTGATCAAATGCAGTTTTGCAGCTTTTAATACATTTATAAAGTCATTCTGTTTTTCATTAGGTTGCTCTGATCGCTTTCAAAATTATTTACCGACTATTATGCACAGATCATAAATTAAAACACTTATATGCTCTAAAAGATTTTTTTTGTTTCTAATCAATAAGAGAGAAGTATAATTCCATACCGCTGAGACAGAGGAAATAATCTTAGCCAGAGGATATCTAGGGGAACCATTCCACACAAATTCCTTCTCCTTTGCTACCTAGTAAAATAAGCCTTAACTCTTGGACACCATTGGGAGAACTAGACACAAGAGCACTTTCCAAACATCTGAGCGTCACGTGAAGTCAAGGATTTCAAATGTCTATTTTTTTGCTAAAATTGTCGATAAATGAAAAGAAGGGAGTGATGGAGAGGAAAAGAAGGAGGGAGGGAAGAAAGGAGGGAGGGAGGGATGGAGGGACAGAGGGAGGGAGAGAGAGGGAGGGAGGGAGGGAGGGAGGGAGGACAGAAGGAAGACCAGGAGCAGGTATAAATTGTGCCCTTAGTGTTTAGAGATGTATAAAGATACAATGTAGAGAGCAGGCGCGGTTCACCCCTGAAGCAGCACCTCTTAAGCATTGGAGAGCACGTGACGCTTCTCGCAGGTGTCTGTTTCCCTTTCTTGTTGCTGGTGGTGGTTCACGTTTTATTTCGTTGGGATCTTTGATAATGAATGTATTTATTCCAGAATCCAATCACTGCAGTCGTTCTTAAAGTCAATGAATGCACTGTGCATTCAGAGAATTATAATCTTCGGCACCACAGAGAGCACCGGGACTGATGGCCCACGGACTCCATAGTCCCCAGCTGCATTCCTTAAGTGTTACTGTTTGACTCACCTGGCTCTGATCTCATTCTGTTGAAAGCCTTTTTCTTTTCAAATCAAATAATTCATCACATCCTTCTAATACATTATTTCTAACAGATAAAACTTTACTGAATGAAATAGCCTATCATACTACCAGTCTCAAATGAAAATTCGTTGAAGTGGTTTCGGAATGTTTGTGTATTTTTTGAAAAGAGATCCTCTTACTTTCTTTTAGCTTTTCTTAGTCATAAGACCCAGGGGGAGTAAAAAGAATGCATTAGATTTGTTTATCTGCTTGAGTAACTTTAATATTATCTACAAACAAGAGTGATTGCTGTAGTTTATTCTTAAAAGATGATTTTTGAAGGCCGGGTGTGATGACTCACACCTTTAGTCCCAGCTCTTGGCAGGCAGAGGCAGGCAGATCTCTGTGAGTCCAAGGCCAGCCTGGTACACATAGCAATTTCCAGGCCAGCTGGGGCTACTAGGAGACCCTGTCTCAAAAAGGTTAAAAAAAAAATTTTTTTTGAGAAATGGTTATACAATCAATATTTGACTTAAAAGAGTAATAAGAGGGATTTTGAAAGTTTTTTTCTTTTTTTCTCTTGTTCTGGTCCTTTCTCTAAATTCCTCCATCCTATCAAGAAGCACAGCGAGGAAACTTCGTTTCAGTGGCATTTTGTTGAAACTGCTACTAGAGGCATTTTAGGATTGAGTGTTTTTATATAACCAAAAGAAAACTTTAAACTTTTCACTAATTTATTTACTCATTCAGCATTTGTTGAGTAGATATTTCATGGTAGGCATAATGCTGGATGTTGGATCACAAGCAAAGATGCAAAATCGATATTTTAATCTATTCTTACCTCTGTTCAAATCTATACAGCATCAAAAATAAATTCAGTTGACTGAGATATTGACCAATGCGTTCTTATTCAAATTATTAATTAAAATCCATGATTGGTGGTAGTTTGAACTCCCTGCAAGGTTTGTTAAGCAGAGCTAGATTACAGCCAGCTGACTGTTACACCTGATGACACATCATCCCAGTAATGAGTCTTCTTTCCTCTCCCAGAGTGCATTTGGTCATTACATGGGGAACTAAGAGAACCAGACAGAGCATCACACGTGTACTAACCAACACTAGATGCAGCTTTAAAGGTGCATTAATTGACATTTGAATCCAAACCAAATCAGGTTTGATTATTTTTCCCCAATGGGTTCTTCTCCAGTTCTTCCAAACATTTGTCTGTTTGTTTCTTTGTTTGTTTGTTTGTTTTTAATATTATTTGGATAAATGACATGGCTGTAAAAATCACTAGAAATCTGCAGTGCCCTAGAGTCGGAGCTACGGGCCACAGGGACAAAACACCCACTGTTCAGAAGTGGTGAGCGCCAGCTCAAAGGCAGAGAGGGTGTTTAGTGTGTGTGAGGCCTTGGGTTGCATCCACAAAGGACAGACCTAAACAAACAAATCAAAACAAAAGGAATTTCCCTTCAGAAGTTGGGCACCACATCTCACCCTGCGCCTCATTTTCCAGGCACAGCAGATGTTTGGTGCAATTCCGTTTTCAAATGAAAAGCAAAACTAATAGACAAGACTACTACCTGAGATGCAATTTTTGCCCATTTATGGCTCAGATACTCCTTGGTTTTCTTGCTAAGGCAAAATCGTCCCATTAAAAAATCAACATTTTGAAAACATTTCCTTGCTTTAAGGATTTAGGAAAGCTTAAATGAGAAGACCAAAAATTTCCTTTTGTTGATAAGCTGTAGCTATAATGTCCCAATGAAAAGCTGGGTTTGTGTTGACATTAATTCTCGCTAACCATTTATTTTACGTCGGTTAAAGTGAGAGCTTCTGTTGAAGAAGTGATGTACAAGAATTGCACGGTACAGTCACCAAAACCCAGGGTTTTCAAGTCCTTTAATTGCATCATTCACAGAAAAATCGAAATAATATCATCATTCCTACTTGAAATATTTACAAGGGTAGACTTTGCCAATTTAATAGAGTTTAGTGCTTAAACAGGAATAAATGTTTGAGAACAAGAGATCTCAGCTGCAATGATTATCTACCAGTCTGTTAACCAAGTAGCTGTCTCTAGAGCCCCAGGTTTCTTCCAGAAGGACCACATATGCCAAAACAACAAGTCCCAAATGCAAAAGGTATTCTGTAAACGTGAAGTGTCTGTCTCAAGAATTGAATGCTTGGAGTACCTGCGATATAGAAAACGACAAAGAAAACCTTGTCATACTGAAGAGAAAAGAATAAAGTAAGGAACAGGGCCGTACTACAGCCTTGACAAGGCTGTGGATATCACAGCTCTGATGTCTGCCTGACACAGAGATAAAGCAGAGAAATAAAAGCTATTGTGGAAAAGGATATCATTAATGATCTTAAGAAAATAGCAGGACCAATAGAAAATGCTATAAAAATTAGAAAATAAATGAGAACTATCAGGAAACCTTTAATATAATAGCAGTAGGCATGATTCAAAACATTTTGTACATGTAGCCATATATGGTTAAATGGTAATGTAAGTGTTTAGACTATGTAAAAAGGAAATGCTCATTCACAGCTCAACGAATATAGTAAAATGCCTCTGAATTAGGCAATTTAAAAGCATGAAATTTACAATGTATGACAGACATTTTCTTAAAGTTGCAATACAGTGACATATACAAATTAAAAATCAAATCTGCAAGACTAAAATCTTCTCAAAGGAGGATGCTTGAGTTCAGACGGAGGTGGATTAAGGAAGCTCACTGTCTCTGTCAGTCAAGGGAGCATAAATATGGCAGTCCAATAACGATGCCTTTGGGGATGGGGAAGAGAGGTGAGGGAGGCTCTCCAGCCTTGGGAGCTCAGAAACAGAGCAAAGTCAGCACCCCAGATACCGATGCGATGGCATTTTAAGTTGCTCTTACATCAATCTCCTTTTCAGTAGATAGGACATTTCTTTGTTGTCCATGTAGAGTCTTTCAAAGAAATTAAAGGATCTGAAGATTCTTCCCAAACTCGTTCTCAGTCAAAACACTACATGGGGCAATTGGAGTTGTAGATACAGGAGATCCTAGAGCCAGATCTCTAGAAATCAGCAAAGTCTCCAAAGAAGACAAGTCCTTTCTGAAGCTTTGAGGTCTAGAGGGTCACAGAGAGATGGGCAGACCCAGGTAAATTTTTTGTGATTATATATAAGAAAGAGAAAACTCTCTGCCAAGGGAAATGTATGTTATGATAGAAGGATAGAGCTGCAAAATAGGAACGCTCAGAGAAGAGAAGGTTCTAGAAAGGTCTTCAAACATGGTTGGGTTTGTGGATGATACAGTGAGAGGAGAGGGTCATCTCACCTCCCTCACTGCCCCATCCAACCTAAAGAACACTTTGTCTTTCATAATTTAAGTATGGAACTCTTCTAGACTGTATGAGATGTGATGCTTTGGATGAAAAATCTCAGTCTGTGTGTGTGTGTGTGTGTGTGTGTGTGTGCACATGTGTGTGTCTGTGTAAAATATAAATAACATAAACTTGCTATTTAGACCAAATTTAAGTATCAATTTGTTTCCATCACATGGTTGGGCACCTCTCCCCTCTACCCTCCCAAAGTTTGGTCATTCCATGCCTGAACTCTGGACCCACTGTGTGTCTGGCGTGCCAAAGAGCTCGGGGACAAATCCCAAGCACAGTGCTTTGGAGGTCAAGGTCTGGGCAGTTGAGAAACCCCAGGGCATGTGTGAGAGCTGAGTGCTCCTTGTCACTCAAACTTCAGTCACATTCTCTCATCAGGAATCCATAGGACAGGTGTGCAGACTGATGAGATCTCATGCACAGTGCAAAATCACCAAACCATCATGTCAGCTCTTGGCCCTGACAGCCTGGAAGCTCCCTGTGAGTGGAACCCTCCCAGTGAGTAATGGAGGGACCCCAGAGACGGGAAGTCTGGCCACGGCCAAACCCCATCCAAGGGCTGAGCATGGGAGGGGATCCACAGAAGGTCCTGGAAACTCAGTACACAGCCCTAAGGATGCTCTGCATGGATTAGGAATGCCTTCAAGAAACAGAGTTCAATGAGGTGGTCAGACTGAGGACTTCTCCATGCTCGGCCTCAATCACCACTGTGGCCCTAGAGCCTGCATGTGTACACCCTAAGAGCATCTTTCAAGTGAATCAAGACGTCATTAGGAAATGTAAAGAGGGGCTGGAGAGCTGGCTCAGCAGTTAAGAGCACTGGCTGCTCTTGCAGAGGACCTGGGTTTGAATCTCAGCACCCACATGGTGGCTAACAAC
>NW_008349770.1:1197198-1208027 GCF_000622305.1 Nannospalax galili | reverse complement strand
TAAAATATTAAAAAATAAGTGTAAAGAAATGTGGACCCTTCAAACATGACTAGCACTGCTTTATTAAATGTGTTTTCTCAATGAAATATGAAATATAGTACTGAACCTCATAAATATGTATAATCATTAGGTATCTACCAAATATTCTTAATATGTTTGGGGTAGAAATTCTAACTAACCTGATTTGATGATGACACACTGCATATGTGTACCAAATTATTAACATGTGCCCAATTTTTTTTTGGTCTTTTTTGAGACAGGGTCTCCCTGTAGCCCCAGCTGTCCTGAACTCACTATGTGGACCAGGCTTGCCTTGAACTCACAGAAATCCACCTGCCTCTGCCTCCCGAGTGCTGGGATTAAAGGCATGCGCCACCATGCCCAGCAATATGTACCCAATTATTAATCTGTAACAGGTTCAATTCAGGTAATAATTAATAAGGAAAATAGATCCAAACAGGTGTGGCACCTGCTGCTCCTTTTGTAACGTTTCATTTATCATTTTTATTTCTTACATGTATAAGTGTATTTCAGTGCACCTGTGTCATGCAATGCCTGCAGAGGCCAGAAGAGGGCATTGGATCCCCTGGAACTGGAGTTATGGATGGTAGTTAGCCACCATATGTGGGTGCTGGGAACTGAACCCTGGCCCCCACAAGAGCAGGCAGTGCTCTTACCTGCTGAGCCATATCTATAGCCCCGGAGATGCTATGTTGATCTTCATTTTCCCTTTCAAATCTTCTAAGTTCTGAAACATCGCAAGTTTTACACATGGTTTACATGTTTTCTTTAACACTTATTCCTTTCATCTTCCACGCCTTCTTCCCTCGCAAACCAAGTTCCTACCAAAGAACATTTTAATCACAAATAAGTTTCAAACGTTTACTGAAAACATTATTTTTGAACAGATATTTCCCCTTTCTTATCCAGGTGTATCAGTTTTTTGACACAAACTTAGACGTACCTGGGAAGAGGCGATCTTGGCTGAGGAATTTCTCTCCTCAGATCGGCCAGAGGGCATGCCTGTGGGGCATTTTCTTGATTGCTAATTGATATAGAGGGTCCAGCCCACTGAGGGCATCTCCATCCCTAGGCAGGTGGGTCTGGGCTCTACCATAAAGGTATTTGAGCAAGCCAATAAGCAGTGGTCCTCTGTGGTCTCTGCTTCAGTGCCTGTCTCCAGGTTCCTGCCCTGACTTCCCTCTGTAATAAACCATAACCTGTAAGATGGAACAACTGTTTCCTCCTGAAGGTTGTCAGTTTTGTGAAAGCAACAGAAAAGCAAATTAGAGCAAGGTATTAACATTTTCCTGGCATTTGTCTGATTGATATGAAAATAATTATCTAGCTAAATTTATATATTTCCTCCAATGCATATCTTAATCTATATTTACTTGATTAATCATTATACAACTGATAAAATTTAATCAACATACTTCAAAATCTCCCACTACAGAAAGCAGTGCCTTTGCCTAAGAATTTAGATATATCAGTACCGATTAAATTGACTAAGAGTGACATCTCAAGAAGACCAGCATCAGCACTGAGAAATTTAGATCAAGAGATCCTGACCACTCTCTGATGTTGACATGAATAAACTAATTTTCTGGTCCATGCTCTGGTCACAAATTACCCACAGTCCTCTGCTCTGGTCACATATTACCCACAGTCCTCTGCTCTGCTCACATATTACCCACAGTCCTCTGCTCTGCTCACATATTACCCACAGTCCTCTGGCTCACTCCTCGCCTTTTGCAGACCTTCAATACATTGTCTTTGGTCGCCACACAGCACCATCAAGCTGTTTGTCATGTCCAAGGCACACAGCCCAGAACCACAGTTGACTTCTGGGCTCTAAGGCTTGGAAATTCAAACTTCTTTACTCGATGAAATGGGTCATTTCAAAAAAAATCACAAAATAATATTTTATACATGGTATGAGCAAAGAAAACTAAATATTTATTCTCAGGACCCACGAAGAAGCTAAGTATGAAAAGGCTGAGGTGAATGTGTTTACAGGCACTCTTTTTTTTTCCGATTTTATGTTGAGGGTTTCATACCTGAATATTATGTGTTTTGATCAAATCCATCCTCCATTCCCTCCCATCTAATTCTTCCCCTACCTCCCCACCACTTTTCTATCCCAACTTCATATTCATTCTCTCTCTCTCTCTCTCTCTCTCTCTCTCTCTCTCTCTCCTCCCTTTTTTAACCCACTAAGCGCACTGAGTATTTCCTATACATGCAGGGGTATAGAACCATCAACTAGAGCACACATAACCTCCTGGGACTGCACCTGGAGGACATTTGACACTCGTTTTTAAATAAACCAGCAGCCATCATTCACCAGCAGCTTCTCAGATGGGGATGGGGCCTCCTGAGCTGGGATTTGGGCTGGCTTGATCTTGTGCAGGTGGTGTGCATGCAGTCATAGCCTCTGTGAGTTCACGTGTGTAATGGCCCTATTATGTCCAGAGAATAATACTTCTCAGGCTTCTTGACTGTGATAAGGCTTGCTTTACAACTCCATGCACTGCACATTATTAGCCATGTTTCACCTGGAAAGAGACACAGTTTGAGCTTCCTGGTAGGGACTGGCACCCACAGCTCCAACCCTGAAACTGGAAGACAACCAAGACCAGTCTAATGAATCATCAGCCCTTCAAGGATTGGCACATTCTTACAGTCTCCAGTCACACATTGCTGTTACCTCCAGTCCATCAAGAAGTCTCACACACAGTCCTTCAAAGGTGATAATCAGGAACATATTCTACAGCCCAAGTCTTTCACAATTAATGAATGTGTTTCTCTGATAACTAAGGAATAGATAATATTAAATAAAATTTAATTTTTCATTAATATTTTATTATTTACTCTGTGTGTGTGTATGTGTGTGTGTGTGTGTGTGTCTTCAGAACACTTGTGGAGGTCAGAGAACAACTTGCTAGAATCAGGTCTCTCCATCCTGGGGACCAAACTCAGGTTGTCAGGCTTGGCAACAAGCACCTTGATCCCCCACCTTGATCTGAATCACTTCACAGGCCCATGAAGATATTTTTAAAGCATAGATCAATGAAATTTGCACTGCTGTGCCTACACGTGTGTGCAGATACATCCCCTTGCCTCATGTTTCCTTTGATGCACTGATTTAAGTTCATGATAATTATTTTATTGAGTTGTGACTTCTTTCTATTCAATCAAAAATATTTCTTAATTTGTCTCTGGCCTTCCTTTCTACCCCTGGCTTATTCAGAGACTTTGTGATTTCCCAAATACTTTGTGATTGTTCAGAACAGTTTTATTGTTTTTCATTTCTACTTTAATTTGGTGAGTAGATCACACACTCAGCATGATTTAAGTTCTTATAAATTTATTGAATTTTGTTTTCTTTCCCTCAATGGAGTTAGATTTTCTTAATGTTCCTGTCACTTGAAAAGAACATGTTTACTGCTCTTGTAGAACACTCTTAAATATTTCTGTGGTCATGTTGCTAGATTTGTTTTAAGTTGTGAAATCTTTATGGAGTTTTCTGTTGGTTATTGGATAGGAATGTGGAAATCTCCAATTTCACCAATCAGATTTCATCTAATTTTCTGTCAGTTTTCTGTTTCATATGTTTACAAGTTCTGTTGTGGTTATATATTTGCTTTGTATTATCATCTGTTTTGGATAAACTGTTATTTTATTATTTTCATGAATGATTAATTCTTTAAAAACAAATCTCATTTATGGTTAATGCCCGAACGTTTACTAGATCTCTATCTTCTTGCTTTTAGACCACTTGCATTCTTATGTCTAACGTGAAACTTTGTGCAGAGTGTACAGTTGGGTTCTGCTTTTTTCGTAGATCCTGTTTGATCTAATCTAACAATATCTACCTTTTAAATGGAGGATTTAGTTTATTTAATATTAATATAGTTATTGATATGGTTATATTCAGATGTAGTATCCTGACATTTAAAATTTTGCCAATCCTTTGTTTCTTGGTTTTTAATTCAAAAATGCTATTCTTTACTATCGTGTGTGCACATGTGTCATGTGGGCACATGGGTGCCAAGAGTACACGTAGCACTCAGAGGATGACTTGCAGAAATTGAAAGTTCTCTCCTTCCTCTGTGGGATGTGGGGATGGAGCTCAGAGCTCAGGGCAAGCCCTTCTCTGCCTGAGCTGTCGCACCAGCCCCTTGCTTTGTTTCTGGCAGTCCACATCCATTTTCCCGAGTGCCTGTAATAGACTCATTTGCACACCAGCATGCTCTCCGTGTCTGTGTTTGGCTGGCCCCTCTGGCATTCACAGCCACATTCATACCTGATTACAGCTACCCTTAAGCATTATGGAGCTTTTTGTATGAGGTAAAAAGCCTGCAACAGTGGCTTTCATTTCAGCCCTTCCCAGAATCTCGCACTCTTGTTTAGATGCACCTTACTTCCACATGAGCTGCCAATGACAAGATATATTATCTTAAATCTTTTCTCTTTTAAGTATTCATACAGTAGAGTTGACTTTAATTTCAATGTACAGTTCTATAGCACTATATTTTTAGCACATTTATATTTGTCTGATTACCTCCTTAAATAGGAAAGGCAGAGTTCCAACAAACCCCCCTTCCCTGGTGTCAGCGTTACTTACACAGGGTGCCTGAACAGCACTGTTGGTTCTTCTGGGCTTCAGATATTTGACCTGAACTGTAGTTGCACCATCAATCATACTGGGTGTCCAGCTTGCCAAACCCTGTAGATTAAGAAATCCAATACCCTATCCCATATGTGAGAGGGGAGGGAGAGGAGAGGAATAGATGATAGATAGATAGATAGATAGATAGATAGATGATAGATAGATAGATAGACAGATGATAGATGATATATAAATAGATGATAGATGATAGGTAGATAGATAGATAAATAGATAGATAGATAGATAGATAGATAGATAGATAGATATAGGGAACACATATCAAATAATGTATCTCATTAGTTCAATCTGGACTCTCCTGTTGACCAGTGATGTTGAACACCTTCCTAGGGTCCATTTTCCATCTTTATTTTGTCTTTAGTGATGTGCCCATCCTATTTATTTTAAAAGTTGTGCATTTAAATATTGCTGAGTTTTAACAGTTCCTTACGTATATTGGATCAGATGCTTTGTCAGACGTGTGATTTGAAGATATTTTACCCTAGCCAAAGCTTGTTTTCCCACTCTCCTAAAAGTGTCCCCACAAGGAAAGATGTCAAGTATTGCGGAAGGATAACTAACTCATTTTATCTCCAGCTCCCCAAAATATTCTCAGTACTCTTGTTCATAATGCAAAAGTGCACAAAATAAGAAAGGCGGTGTGCTCCTTCATATTTTCTTTTCCTAACACTCTTCCCTGTGTGGTGCAGGTTTGCACAGATTCTGTCTCCTGACACCAGAATGATTATTTCTAATGTTTCTAACAACATATATCTGCTAAGGATAGATTTCCTCATCTTTGTTTGTCTGAAAATATCTTTTGAACTGCACTTTAAAAAGCATTTTCCAGGCTGGAGAGCTGGCTCAGCAGTTAAGAGCACTGACTGCTCTTGTAGAGGACCCAGGTTCGATTCCCAGCACCCACATGGCGGCTAACAATCATTTGTAACTCCAGGGAATCTGATGCCTTCTTCTGATCTCCACAGTCATTGCACAACATGGTTGCACGTACATTCATTCAGGCAATGCACTCATACACATAAAATTAAAATGATAAATTTTAAAAAGGCGTTTTCACTTAAATAGAATATATTTGCAGGTTGACTTTGTCCCATTTGTTGCTGATATTGTTCTGTTAGTTTCCTGCCTTGCTTCCCTTAGCTGACAAGTTTACAGCCACCCTTGTCCTCTCACCCTTGTTTGTAATGTGTGTTTTGTTCTGACTACTTAACATTTTTCCAATTACTGTCTCCAATAATATGATTATAAAGAGCCTTTGCCTTTCCCTGGGCTTGTATTGCTTGGATTTGTTAAAATTAATTATTTTTATCAATTTTAGAATAATTTAAAGCCACTATTTTTTAATTGTGAGCCTCCTCCACTTTCTGAAATTCCAGTCACATTATTTTGCCTCCTCTACATCGCTCTGTGCATTGATGAGGCTCTTTTCCTTAGCTTCCTATGCCCCTTGGGCTACAGTGTGTGTGTGTGTGTGTGTGTGTGTGTGTGTGTGTGTGTGTGGTGTGTTCTATTACAGTGCATTAGAAGCACACCGATCATTTCTTCTGCGATATCTACTCATCTCTTAAGACTACCAAGTCAGTCCATTTTGAGTACTCTTCATCTGCAGTGTTTCTCTGAATTTATCTTTTCTCCTTTAGTTTAGGCTTTTTCTTAAATACAGATCGTTAACATTGATATCTGTTGTAATGCTAATTCCATTTCCTCTGGCATCCCGCCAGTTCTGTTCCTTCTACCGCTGATTTCCCACCTGGTTGGTGAGCACATTTCCTGGCTTCTTTGTGATCTTTGTGTGAAGCTTCCCCAGATAACAGAAATTGAGAGGATTCCAACATATGCATTCACACTTTGCCTTCTCTATTTAAGCAAGTTTCAGGTTTCTTCTGGCACTCAGATTTTAAGGCTTGCTTTCACCCTCTGTTTTTGCCTGTTGGGAAAAATGAGGGTGAACCCCGTGTCCGAGGTGACGCTTGTTACCCTGATCTGCCCAGTGTGCCCTGACATCTCTGCACTCCCACCGGTTGAAACTGAAACACAGTTCTGTCTGATGCCAAACTCAGAAATAATTCAACTTAACCTTTCCAGTGTTTGACTTTGTATGGCTTTGTGAGGTTTCAACCTAGAGTTATAGAACTAAATATTATGATGAGGTAGTGTTTCTCTTCTTCAATACTTTGCCCATTTCAGCTATCTTAAGGAAACTCTGTCACGGAAGCATCTCATGGCAGCCAGTTCACAGTTTGGGGAGGATTTGCCCAGTTTTCCAGTTGTACATGGAATGACGTCTGAATGATATCAGCAACTCCATCCTGGCTGCAAGTGACTATGACTGAGGCCTATCTCTTTGTGTGAGAAAAATATGAAAGTTTGAGAAATCGAGCAAAATATGATAAACTTTATAAAAGGAGAACTTATCTGAAGAGGCCTAAAAAGGTTTATCTCGTAGACCAGTGATTGCCAGAGGCTAGAAACAGCAGGAAAACAGGGGAAAGAAGAAGGATGTTTATCAGGTTCGGGGCTGCAATTGGATAGGAGAAATAGCATCCAGTATTCTGCAGTGCACTGAAACTGGTTCATAAACTTAATTAATTGTATGTTTGAAAACAGGGAGTACACAGGCTTTGCCATGGTCCCAGTGCAAACATGGTAAACATCTAAGGTAATGGACATATCAGTTGCCCTGATCTAGTCTTTCACCCATTATACATCATACACATGTGTTAAAATACCACACTCTGCTCCATAAATGTATCCAACTACTATGTGCCAATTAAAGATGAAAAGTATCTTAAAAAGAGGACACACCAACACCTTCCTCATTACAGAAGATTCTCCATCCTACTAACAACTTAAGATTGAAAAGCCTAGTCAGTATATGTATCTGTAAAGTAAAGAAAATGATATAACATTTTGGAGAGTTCTGAAGAGTTGATCTTTGAAATATGGTGCTCTGTCTGGTGTCTTAGAAGTCGGGCCTTCATCAATTTTGTTTCAAAGGAAGATCATTTAGAATTCCTCTTGTGATTTGAATATTGGGCTTATATAGTATCTGTCCAAAAGTGCTCACATAATCAGGCTTCACACGAAACCCACACAGCAGCCTAATCTCCATACCCACCCCAAGCAAGGACAAAGGTAAATGCATTTGAAGGAACAAGGTCAACACCATAGTTATTCGTTTGAAATACCTGAGTGTTCGTCTTCCTCTGCTGCAAGTCTGTTTGTGAAAATGAACATATTCAATGGTCACTTCCACTCTCAGTGGAAGGAAGGTTAGAGGGAAATAAGAAACGTACAGACCTGTCTGCGTTCCAAATGAGTGTCGTTAGTACCACAGACGTAAAAGTATGTGTTCTGCAAATTCTTTCATCTCTCTGAAACAGCCTGTGCAAGCTGACTGCCTCTGAACACAGGATGCTTTTTCAAATAAAACTATGAGACCAAATTTGAAGGTCTACTTGAAAACTGGTAGCTTATTTTTCAAGATGAAGGTTGCAAAGTATTTGCAACACTTTCTCACTTTACCTGTTCTTAATGTTAAATTATTAATATTCTTATAAAATGGCTAGTGCTTTCCAGACTCATAATAGAAGCCTTTGTCCGGTTGCTCTCCTCTCATATATCAAAAATACATTAAAGTTTAATTTTACATTTGCCAGGTCACTGTTCAAGATGACAAACCACTAAACATAGTTCTTATTTATTTGTATTACAGAACTTAATCTAGCTTTCCATTGCGGGGCCTGAACAAAAACAATGAAGGACAAAATAAAAACATTTGCTATTTTTCTGAAAAAATTAATTTCTTGTATAACAACAGCCAAGTAAAATCAGTTTGGTACTTCTTTCAAACAAAGCAACTGAATAGGAATGCTTTATTCCCCAGTGATGGGCATTAACCTTAGAACAATTTTCCATTGTCTAAACACTGAATATGGTTCAGTCATAGCTTGGAACATGGGTGAATGCACCCCATGGCTAAGTCACAGTGTGAGACTGTTGGAAGAAGTCAGCACCTTGGTTGACCCTGGCCCCTGGACCCAAGTTAGTGATCATCAGATGCCCTCAGCCACAGGCACTGAGAAGAATTCCACTCTGCAGTTGTCTGCTGAATTGTGGGTTCATTCCCACCGCTTTCCAAGGTACTGACACTATATTGAAAGGCCAGTGACAGATCCATATAATAACACTCTTGAAGGAAGAATACATGTAACATGTCCACCAGCACACCATAGGAGGACGAACAGCTCCATCATGTGGACGTGGATAGGCCAAAGGTAAGGATGATGGGAGCAGAGAAAACAGACACCAGAACGTCCTAGTGTGCCATTAGCAGTGACTCGCTTGGAAATCAGACAGGCTAGAGCAACTAAGAAGATGGTTACAGAATGGCAGAAAAAGAAACCCAGTTATAGGACCAGACATGCAAAGAGCTTGGAACCCAAGTTGGAAATACAGCAGAGATGAATGGTCTCTTTATGTTAACTCTGACTATGGAGGTTAATAAGAAGATGGTCACAGAATGGCAGAAAAAGAAACACAGTTATAGGACCAGACATGCAAAGAGCTTGGAACCCAAGTTGGAAATACAGCAGAGATGAATGGTCTCTTTATGTTAACTCTGACTATGGAGGTTAATGGAGTTGATTAAATAGCTTTCATTTGAAATTGATATTACACAGATACCTGAGCTGTCCTGGTATTCTGAGCATAAATTCATGACTAAATACAGCCCAGTTTTCCCCATTACTTACTAGTACATCTATCCTATGTTTAAAACATAACATCTTTTAGATAGATCCCTATGGTAAACTGTAAAGATGACTTATTATAAAATAGGAAGGCTTATCCCTTTCTATGATGTTTCTCCATAGGTTAGTCCATAGGCTGTAGAGATTTGGCCTGTTTGCTGCCAGTATACACAGCCATACAGCTGTACCACACAAATAGAGTGAATTTTTCACAGGAATAAAAATTACTTAATTCAAAAAACAATAGTAACTGCTGTATATGCATTGTGATGAATAGATTCAATGGCCAACTTGACATACATGGGAAGAGGGAACCACAACTGGGGGATTTCCGCTGTCAGATCGGCCTTTGGGCTTGTCTTTGAAGCATTTTCTTCATACTGAGTGATGTGGAAGGGCCCAGCTCACTGTACATGGGGCCACGCCTGGGCTGATGGTCCTGGGCTGTATAAGAAAGCAGGCTGAGCACAGACCAGGCTAACAAGCCATTAAGCACTGTCCCCCGTCTCCACTTCAGTTCCTGCCTCCAAGTTCCTACCTTGAGTTCCTGCCCTGACTTCCCTCAGTGATGGGCTGTGACATGGAAGTTTTAAGATGAAATAAAGCCTTTTATCCCCAAGTTGGCTTTGGTCAGTGTTTTATTACATTAATGTAGAACCAAACTGTTCATGCATCTACTACGAGTCACATTCAATGCCATGCAATTCATATTTTGATATAATTTTAGTACTTTCACTTGCTGTAAAAATAGGTGGTGCTCCTAAGTTAGAAGCAGAAAATGGAGCCTGGAAGAGTTAAGACACCAACATTCACAAAACCAACAAAATTAGATGGAAGACTTGAACCAAATTTTATTTAAAATTCAAAGGTAATAATTTGATAATTTTATTGCATCACAGTACATTTATTTATTTATTTATTTTGTGTATCTGTGTGCACATGTGTGTCATGCACACATGCGGAGGTCAGAGGACAACTTGTAAGAGTCAGCTCTTTCCTTCTACCTTGTGAGTCCTAGGGGTTGAATTCAGGACATAAAGCTTGGCACTGGGTATCTTTGTCTGCGGAGCCATCTGGCTGGCCCTGGAGTTAATATTCTTAAGCTAAGCTGTATGCTGCCCAGTCCCTCAAATTAAATGAGTGAACAGATTCATGGATAATACCACATACCACATCTACTCTGTATCTTACGTGATCTAAAAGAGTTTCAATACAAATTATGCCTTAGATGCAAATACTAGAATGATAACTATTAGCCATTCAATACCCAAAAGCTCTGAAAATACTGAGCTATGAATGTCTCCACTCAGAAATAGCTGTTCCCTTCCAGCCTCCTAATTGAAAACCAGCTACACAGAGAATTTGGGATTCACTGCTGCTATGTA
>NW_008349770.1:1186832-1197108 GCF_000622305.1 Nannospalax galili | reverse complement strand
GTGTGGTGGGTCACACCTGCCATCTCCACACTTAGGAGACTCGAGAAATAGAATGACTGTGAGTTTGAGGCCAACCTGGGCTATACAGTGAAGTTTGGGGCATCCTTGACTAGACAGTAGCACCCCGACTCAAAACACAAAACAATAACAGTTGTAAAAGTAATAGCAACAGGAATATCCCTCATAGAACTGTGCTCAAAGGCTGTGAATGGCACCCCCATGCAAAGCTAAGACAAAGCAGCTGGAAACAGGTCCACTCATAGCTTTCTCAGGGGGATGCTCACTGTGACATTAAACACTGTCTCTCAGATATAAGGCCCATGCTGCTGTGGGGGCCAGAGGGGAGCTCCCCTCCCATCAGTTCCTCTTCATATTTGGAACCATCAGTGGCCAGAAAAACAAATGAAGGAGAAATGTGGGTGGTGTATTTCACTCTGAGAAGTGTCATCTCTCCAGAGAATGTGGTCAAGTGGGACTAAAGAGAAAGACTTGTGGCCGCTCAGCACATTGGGAGTTATAGTCCGTGCATTATGGCAGAGTCAGAAGTCCAAAGGCGGAGTGAGATAATAAAGTTCAAATCTATGGAATGCTCTTTTCACTATCTAGGGATAAGATGAAACACTATCATTTAATCTATCGTATAGATTTGACCAACACAAAGAGACGTACTGCACACAGAGTACTGGCACGCAGTAAGTCTGTAAAACCAATTTGCTATTTTCAGTTAAGTTGATTTTTAAAAGGGGATACAAAGAGAACTGGGGAGAGGTCTCTGTGGATAAGTACCCTGCCATGTATTCATGAGAACATGAGTTTAGAACCCATGTAAAAGCTGGGAGTACTGACATGCATCTGTAACCCCAGCACTAGGGTGAGGGTCCAGAGACAGGTGCATCCCTGGAGCACAGTGGCCAGTTGGTCTAGCTGAGCAGTAAACTCCAGGCTCACTGAAGAGATTCTCTCTCAAAAAAATATGGTAAACAGTGACTGAGGATAATGCCTGATGTCAATCTCTGGCCTCCACGGGTGTGTGCCCATGTGCATGCATCATGCATGCACATGTGCACACATATTTGCACACATCCACACTAACCATGGAAATGCACAGCACCGCATCACAACCCCACCACACATACGCTAAGGATCAATACAACACTTTATAGAGGAGTACAGAGCAGCAAAACAAAAAAGAATTCAGAAAAAATGGGAGAAATTGTAGAGGAAAATGCATCTCCTTCAAAATATTACTTTCTATTCTCACAGAAATGTGAAAAACAGAAATAGTTGTTGATGGGGAGAGGTGTATAGACATACACATGTGTATACAATATATACATAGATAGCATACAGAAGTGCTTAGGTGTATACATGTGTTTATGTATAAAATATCATTGATAGATAAGCATCCATATACCATACATAGGTAGATGATATATAAGATGATAGATGGATACATGATTGATAGATGATAGATGGATAGATGGATAATAGATAGACAGATGATAGATAGATTAGATAGATAGATATAGATAGATAGATAGATAATAGATAAATAGATAGAAGATGGATACAGATGATGATAGATGATAGATAATAGATAGACAGATGATAGATGATAGATTGATGATAGATGATAGATATATTAATGATAGATAGATGATTGATTGATTGATTGATTATAGAATGTAGGTAGGTGGATGGGTGGATGGATGGAAGGATAGATTTATATACACAGATAAACATATACAGGAAGCTACACATATAACTGATGCATCTGACTGAAGGATGTTCAAGAACTTCTTGTATTATCTTTACAAGCCTCCTGGAAGTTTGAAATGACTTCCAAACACTGTGAGTAAATGTATTTAAATTATTAAATATGTGGCGGAAACACATTTAACAAACATTTGTGGAACTGTGTAATTAAAAATACCTCCTCCCAAAGGGAACATATTTCAAAAGATATCTAAAAATAAAACAAGAAAGCACACAAAATATTAAAATGTCAACTGCTTCTCCAGTAAAAGCAACCTCATGTCAGCAGGAGGGAATGAGGGAGGAGCTATGAACCAGGGAAAGACAGAGGGGACATGAACCAGCAGCTGCTCCCCACAAGACAGAAGAGACATTCGTGCCATCTCTCACAAATTTGAAATATTAAGTTTAATTATATTAAAGACAAAGAGATTCATATAAATCAAAACCATTTCAAAGATACAACTGGGTAAAGTTCATAAGGCTTACGCCCCCAACACACTAACAAAGTTGAATTGCATAGCCAGGACATTAACGGGTGAGTGGTGTCACCCCAGGTCAGGCCCAAGATCTGCAATGTGTATATGAGACAGTGGAACAAACAGGAGTATATTGAAAACAGATGGCAAAGCAGAACAGCTTCAGTTGAAGAACAGTCATTATTTGGAAGATGTGGCCAGGAAAAGAAAAACCCCACTTAATCCCAGGGGTCACCCAGGAGGCCAGGACTGACAGCACCACAGCGGTTTCTAGCCTGCGGTCTGCATCCAGATGTTAAATGAGATCCTTGTCTTTGCTAAAATGATCAAAGTTCTCTAGGTCATATTTTATCTCAAGCAAAATAAGACCCTGATGCTTTCCAAAGTATTCTACCACATGTGGCACGGTGAATAACAACAGATAGATCCTTACTGAGCATCTTAACTTTGAGCCTACATTTTTTAATGTTCTCCATAATCTTGAACAATAAGAAATCTACTCATGTTTACAGAAGAGAATTAAAGATTAATAAAGATAAGAACAGGGCTGAAGAGATGGCTTAGTGGTTAAGAACACTGACTGTTCTTGTAGAAGACCCAGGTTCGAATCCCAGTACCCACATGGCAGTGAACAACTGTCTGTAACTCCAGATCCAGGGGATCCAACAACCTCTTCTGTCCTCCACGGGCATTGCATGACATGGGTGCACTTACCTACATGCAGGCAATACATGCATACACATAAAATAAAAATAATATTTAATAATAATAATAATAAAGATAAGAACAGACACCCAGCGTTTAGATTATAACAGCAGTTGTTTTCAATTCAAGATTTTTATCGTTTCAAGTCCTGGGAATTGAACCAAGTGTCTCACATACATTAGTCAAGTAATTGTACCACTGAAATCTAGCCCTTTTCACTTTATATTTTTAGACAGCATATCACTCAATTGCCCAGGCAGGTCTTGAACTTGTGATTCCTCTGCCTCAGCACCCTGACTCCCTGAGATTACAGACCTGTACCACAGGGTCCAGCATTTCCACGAAACAGTACAGACCCTCTTTAAAAAATTGAAGACAGCCAGGAGTCATGGCACACGCCTTTAATCCCAGCACTTGGGAGGCAGAGGCAGGCAGATCTTTGTTAGTTCAAGGCCTGGTCTACATAGTGAGTTCCAGGACAGCTGGGGTGACAGGGAGACCCTGTCTCAAAAAGACTAAAAAAAAAAAAAAAATTTTAAGATAAAATATAAGCACTAAATTCTGAAGGGACACTTAAAACTTTGAACAGTGTAAGATCTGATCCAGGACCTAGAATTACAAGGGCTTTTGTTTTCTGACAGGTGAAGAGCTTGGGTCACTTCTCTTAGGATTTAGAGTGGTCAGGTCCAGTAGAGGAAGAATGGGAATTGGCTATCTTTTCAGGAATGGGGGTCTTGAGGCTTTTTAAATTTTTTGCCATTTATTTTGGAATTCTGTCAGTAGAAATACTCTTAGAGCCAAATGATGTGAGTGTCAGGCAGTCAGGCAGAACAGGAAGTGAACGGACAAGCAGGATGAGGATCCCAGCTTCTGAATCCCCACCGTGCAGCTGAGCAGTTTAGCAGAATAGTTCAGGTATGAACATCAGCCTGTTTTCTTATCTGTAAGAGACAGATTTCTCTTCAGTGCTGGTATTAGGATTAAAATGGGTAAGATTTTAAAGTGTCTATAGCAGCGCCTGGCTAGGACTGCCTGACAGTCAGGGAACATTTTTAATGTGTTTTCTATATTTGTGGATTAGAGGATCAAATGGACCAGTGAGGTGACTCAGTGGTTCGCTGTGTAAACCTGATGATCTGAGTTCCATCCCTGGAATACAACATGAATGGGGAGAACCAGCTCACAAAACTTGTCCTCTGACCTCCACAGGTCACACACACACACACACACACACACACACACACACAATAATAGTAATTAATTAATTAAGCTTTTTTTTTAAAAGAAGTTCATATACCAAGCAGTTACAAGAGATAAACAATGTGAAGACATTTAATCAAAAGAGGGTCTAAGAAAACACCCCAAAATCACAGGAACTAATGCATATCTTCTAATAACATATCTGAAAACTAATGGTCTCAGTTCCCCAAATAAAGACACAGACTAGCAAACTGTGGTACAGGTCTGAAATCTCAGGGAGTCGGTATGCTGAGGCAGAGAGATCACAAGTTAAAGACCTGCCTGGGCAACTGAGTGATATGCTGTCCCAAATAAAGACACAGACTAGCAAATTGGATTAGAAAATAGAATCTCCCTTTCTACTCTCACCACCAAAGAGAGGCATGACTTAGGGTAAAAGGATGGAAAAACAAATTCCAAGCAAGGGAGAATCATTCCTCTTTGAGGGTGTGCCCACTGGTAGGTTACACATGCTCCAGTAAATGGCCCCATACTCATGCACATATGAGCAGCAGTAACTGGACTTGGCGGGTTGGTCCTTTTTTTGTTTTAAGAAAAGGACACGAAGTCGGCAGGGGAGCATGCTGGACAGATCCAGGGGAAGCTGAAGGAGGTGAATGAGAGTAAATAGCCTACTTCATGGTATGCATGTATGAAATTCTCAAAGAAAACATTCTAAAGAAAGGAAAAGTAAGAACAAACTTGTGGGGTATCTTGTTAAATTCAGATACTAAACCTAGCAATCTTTGACAAGTAGATGAAGAAGTGTTCCTATTTCTATCAGTCCTTAAAACTGGACCTTCAAGATGTCTCCTTGCACTCAAGGACAGCAAGATCATGAGAGATCCCTTGGCTTCCATGAGCGGAAAATACCAAGAACGTCAATCACATTGATAAATGGCAAGAGATTCGACATTAAGATGATAGAAACGTAAGAGTTGAGATGATGGCAAACACCATATTTTCAACTCCCAGCTTCTCAAAGGTAAATTAGAAGCAAAAGTCCTTGTGGGGTGAGCGATGAAAGAATACAGAAATGGAGAACATATCGCCATTTAGTACATCATGGCAGTGCAACACAATGTGCTTATTCAGATAAAAGCATCTTTAGGATCAGAGTTGCTAAAATAAGCTGACTATATATAGCCACACATGAAATTCCAGAGCTTTTTATTCCTAAAGACAATACTGAATTTTGAGATTAAAAAAAAAATCAAGGACTTTTTCCCAATTGTTTTCCTGAGATAATCAAAATAGTTGAAAGTCAGATTTTCTATTTGGTTTTCAGCCTGGAAAATTCTGCCAAATCCCAGCAAAGACATGTCCCCCAGATATAAAAGGAACTGTGTAAACTCAGGAATAAAATCCCCATTAAAGCATGATGTGCTCTTCTCTCTCAAAAATACCTGGTTTCATTGGGAGCAACTTCAATATCTCACATCAGATCTTGCTGTTCTAACTAAGCGAAGTGTTTGAGACCCAGCAAGTTAGCGCAGGGTTTAAAGCGCTAACCGCATCAGCTTAACAACCTGAGTTTGATTCCACAGAAAGGAGGAAAGAGAAAACTGACTCCTGAAAGTTACCCTCTGACCTTCACATATGCTCCATGGCATGTGAACAGCAGTACATGAGCATACACCTATACACACACATGTACACACACACACACACATCACAAACATGCATTATAACAAATTTTTTATCAAAACTTTATTATGTCATTGAAAAATACGAAATGTATTCATACTAGCAATTTTCTCAATAATCTTTATAACATTTTTAAAACATACAAAGTTTATGATTTGAAAGTCTTACCAAATTCTAAAACATGTAGCTATTTCATTCATTCATTCAGCAAATATTCTTTGAGAGGCTACTGTGTACAGTGGTAGGAAAACTAGAATAAATAAGTCTGTTTCTCATCCTGGTGTTTGGCCACATGAATTTTCTAACAGTGCTTGACATTGATCACAACCACGAGGCACTCTCTCTCAAAACGTATAGCTGATAACTTGACTACCTTACCTAACAAAAGTATATCAAAACCGGAGAAAAGAGGAAGAGGGCTCTTTGAATAAAGTGCTTCCAAGCTAATTTTCCTTCAACTTATTTCCATTATGAAAAATTCTTTTAATTTAATTTTATTTTATTTATTTTTGAGGGTTTCTGATAATACTACATTCTGAACATACAAAGGGTACAAAATGAATTTTTTCCAGAATATTTCAAAGGATGGTGTCAGTCTATCATTGCCTGCAAAGCACCTTCACATACTGTTACTATAGTTCATTTTGTCTCTTAATGAAAGTAAGACACCACATGTCCATAGTGTTGACCTGTACTGAAACAGTGGAATGAAGGTCCCGTAGAGACCTCACAAAAGAATTGAAGAATGGACCCAAATGGCAGAAAGCAGACAGACTTACAGAGACCTATGTGACAGTGGCTGATCAGAAGTTCTGTGGAGTTCTGCGTTACAAGGTGGGATTCCAGGCAGGAAAAATTCGCTACCTCATTAACGCACCAGGTATTCTGACATCTGTTTAGCATAACGTAAGGTGGACCTGTCTTCCTAGGGTGGTTCTATTACCAGGTAACTGACCAGTGAGATTGGAAAGGAGAACAGAATTTTTAAATAAGAGTATTTGGTGACTTAATCTTTAATAATTAAACACAAGCCTAATATTTTCATCTTATTTTTTTCAAGATCGAGTCTCTCTATGTGGTCCACACTAACCTAGAACTCACCTCTACTGCAGCCTCTAAAATGCAGGATTATAGGTCTATTTCACCATGCCCAGCAGCAAACCAATTCCTTTTGTTTTGTTTTTTCTTTACAGGTTTTTATCTGTATGTGGGAACACACATGCCATGTGCATATGGGAGGTCAGTGAACACCTTAGAGGAGTTGGCTTTCCCTTTCTACAGCATGGGTCCCAGAGATCAAACTTGGGCCTTCAGGCAATAGTTTTGAACTAGTAAACTACCTTGCTGGCTCCAATGAGTCAGTTCTTAACAACAGAATGGATTGCTTGCCTTTTGCACACCTTACTGCAATGTCAGCCATACGCTGTGGATCTCCCTTCTTTCCAGAGTGGTCATCAGCATGAAACAAGATACCTTACATGATGCACAGAGCACAGAGCTGGCTTCCATGATCGTGGGCTCTCCCTGTTTTCTAAGCACAAACCAGTCACGGGGTGTGAAATAATAAAAAGACACAACCCTGTCCCTATATATTTATGTACTCTCTGTTACTTCTGCTTAGAAGCCATGAAAAAAAAAAAAAAGATTGGACTTATCTTGTGGAAAAGAGCAAATTTTTCAACCATGAACAAGGGTTAGATACCATTCCTTGAGAACTGCGTGGGAGTCTAAGAATCTCCTGAGTTATCATACTAAAAATGGAAAGCAAAAAGTACTTTTCAGACTTGGAAAATAATACATCAAGTAAGAATGCAAGCCCGTGGGAGGATAAGCTTGTGAAGATAGCAAAGCAGCCATGGAACCCAACCTGCCAAGCCCCCTTTCCTCCTCCCTCCCGCCTCCCCGCTTGGTCCTTGCCCTAAGCCCCAACTTCACCCTCTTATCATCTCTGTAAAGTCTGTGGCTGCTGGAGACTGAGGAAGAGAATCGGAAAACACTTTGGCTTCTCCAATCATTAATCATGCCTTGAATGAAGTTCACATTTGAGCAATTGGAGGAGAGATAACTTTGCAGATACAACTAAATCCTGCAGCTTAAGAGCCCTAGGACATCAGCTGATACATTTAAGAATGATGCCTCCCTAGAAAAGGAACCATAAAAACAGAATAAAGCCAATAAAACCAAAAGCACATAACCAGATTTCTATCTTAGTTTATGCAAGAAGATTTCTGATATGAATAGACTGTTAAAATAACAAATTGTTTGGCCCGGAATCTCAAGCTGTATATTTTCCTTGACTAATCTGTTTAATGAAAGCCCTGCTCCCACAATAACAGCAAGACATAACAACTTCTTGGAAACCCTCCCTCTATTGTCTCAAGGAAGATTCCAGGACAACTGGAACGAAAATCCTTAGATGTAAGCAGAAAAGAGCACTGTCCCAGCGTGCCCTGGGTGATTGGTCTGTTTCTCATAAACAAGCTCCTGAATTATGCCACATTGTTTGAAAAAAATAATCTACACAGGCGATGTCTGCAAGTCGAACTGATGAGCTCTCGATGAAGGCCAGCTCAGGAAAACCAAGTCAGGCTGAAAGAGAAAACTTGAGTGTTGTATGGTCGAACCAGATGTTTGCTTAGATCCAGTCCAGCCATGCAGCATGATTTAGAAATCAGCTTATAGGAAACAGATGCCCAAATCCTGTCCTCATGTCCTGTCCTCCTTGACATTCTCTGCTTGAAGTCTTAAACAGAGCTAAGAATTTTATCTTACTTTTTTATTTTGTAAGTTTGCATGCAATGTGTCATCTTTTTAGTGTGTATCCCCAACCCTGTCTTTCTTCGTTCAGACCTTTCCCATCCCGCTAACCCCCTTTGTCCCAATAGGCAGCTTTATTTCTATCTTCATGTCATAAATACATTGTTTTGTGTATCAATGTAAAATCTAGGAATCATAAATTAAATGTGTATACACACATGTTCATGAATGTGCAGGCACACATGAACATGCAGGCTGCATATACATGTGTGTAAATGGGTGTGGAGGCCAGAGGAGCACTCAGTCATGTGCACATACCATGACACCTAGCTTTGTTTTTTTCGGTGGTGGTTATTTTTTCACATGGGCTCTGGAGGATTGAACTCAGGTCCTCATGCTTGTAGACAAACACTACCAACTGAGCTGCCATCCAAGCCTAAGATTTTTCTCTTGCTTAAGGATTCACTGCTGTTTTTCCTAGCTCACAATCATTTGCTTGTGAACACCACTTTGGAGAAGAAGACGCTCAGCTGCTTAGAAATAAAGGTTTGATGTTTCTTGGTTTTAGCTTACAGAGACCTTGCAGCTTCTGGGTAACATGAATAAAATGTATGAAAACAACTCTTGAGTGATGGTAATCGTCTCTAAATGCCATGAGAGATATAAAACACACCAGGGAAGGAGAGCGAGAAAGAGAGAGACCGGGAAACCAGCCCCAACTTTTTGCATATTTCCCTCTGTGTCTGAAAAAATCTATGTTGTTCATCCCTTTCCTGATCCTCAGGAAAATTCTGGTTCACTGTAAACCTCAGAGGAGGGGAGACTTTCATATTCTCTCCAAATCTCCTCATATTGTCTGCTCTTTTCTTCACACTAACAACAACAAAAAAAAAACATTCATATTTAGTTCCCAACTGCAGAAGGTCCTAAGTCTGAACAGCCTCCTTGACACAAGATTTCAACGTCATTGCCACCATCATCCCTAACCTTCTGCCTGAGCCCTAATCCCATGGTAGTGCTGGGCTCTGCGGTTGGTTCTTTTTACTTTACATTTTTCTCACTCTACCAGAACACTGAGAGTTGCTTGAGGGGAAAGATTGTTTCTTATTAAACTTTGTATCCCAGTCTCCTATTGCGGAGCCTGCAAAAATGTAAAGAATTTTTGTAAAGCACTAAGAGTTAAGCTTCAGCAAAGTCAAGCTAATTTACTTTGGACCAAACATCCCTCCAACAGCAATTATAAAATTATACAAAAAAAAATGTTTTTCAGATAGAATGTACTTGAATACCAAAGCCATGAGACCATTTGGCTCAGGAAGAAAAGGGAGGTCCAAGAAAGGTGAATCATGAACATGGATACCACAGCCCCGCATGGGGTAGACTGTCAGAGCCGTCAGTCCTCCTAGGTGCTGGTGGGCAGACATGAACCCAAGGTCTCCCATGGTCAAAACGTCAGGTAAACCTTCCCAGATTTGGACTAAGTAGTAGTAGCACAGCATCCCATGGATGAGGGAGGATTGGAAATGAATAGTGCTCAAGCTGTATGTGGTGGTAATACCTGTAGTTCCAGCATTCAGGAGGCAGATCGATTGCTGTAACTTGGAGGCCAGCTTGAGCTACATGGCTAGTTCCAAACCAGTCAGGAGGACAGTGAGAATGTCTGAAAACAAAGATGGAGGGAGGGAGGGAGGGAG
>NW_008349770.1:1164664-1186547 GCF_000622305.1 Nannospalax galili | reverse complement strand
ATGGTACTAAGTAGACAGATGAGAGATGATAGATTAGATAGATGATAGATAGATAGATAGATGATAGATAGATAGATAGAAAGAGATAGATGATGGATAGATGATAGATAGATAGATAGATAGATAGATAGATAGATAGATAGATAGATAGAAATGATAGTGACAGAGATGATAGATGGCTCTAATTGATCTAAGCTCTTACAAGTCATTATTTCTGACTGAATTACAATAATACAGCAGCATATCTGTCTGTTCTAAAATAGAAGCATGAGGCTAGAGAGATGGCTCAGTAGTTAAAAACACTTGCTGTTCTTCCAGAGGACCCTGGTTCTAATCCCAGCACCCACATTGTGGCTAACAACCATCCGTAACTCCAGTTCCAGGGGATCTGATGCTGGCTCCGGTCCTCTGTGGGCACAGGTGCACTTATATACATGCAGGCATAACACTCATACACACGAAATAAAAACAAATTAAAAATTAAAACAGAGCAGTTTCTGGGATGATGGGCTCACACCCACAGTATGTGTCTCCATAGACAATGCTTAGTCCTCAGTCAAATATAACCAGTCATGGACCAGCAAGATGCCTCCAGCAAGTGGAGGCGCCTGCCATCAAGCCTCAGGACCTCAGTTTGCTCCCTGGGACTCACACAGTGGGAGGAGAGAACAGACTCCCACAAATAGTCCTCTGACCGCCACAGAAGGGCTATGGTATATGTACATACACAAATTTAATTTTAAAATCTTAAATCAGACACATAATAAAATAAAATTGACAGATGTCTTAAGGGACATACTTATTAAAGTTTTGACTCTCAGAGGTAAGATAGTTACAGACAAAAGCTTCAGAATAATTATAATTTTTAAGTAACTGTAAGAAGCAGCATTTTGAAGGAACTATAAAATATTAAGGAAAGATTTTGTATGAAGAAAGAGCACAGGGAGACTGAGAGTCATCGCCACGTGGTGGTACTGCATAGATAAAAAGCCGCTGAGCTATTGGCTTAAAATCTGTCTTTTACAGTATTCCTTATAGCCTAAACCCAAGAAGAATGCACACAGACATGTGCTAAACATTCTGTGCCAACATGTTCAAAGTTACAGTATTCTGTACATAAAAATGGACATATCTATATAGTGGAATACATAGTGATTTATTTCAAAGAATAAATACAGACATTAAAATCCATGACATAGTTTTTTACAAGTGTCTAAACCTCCAAAGATAACATCGAGTGGGAATCCAGACACTGAATAAATATATGCAGGCGGACTCTGTATAAAAAGTCTAAACTAGGCTACAGAGTGGGGCACTGGTTACCTCCAGGGGAGAGGAGGGCTGGAAGGGCGCAGAACGGGGCGTTCTGGGAGGTTGAGAAATTTCTGATCTGTGAACTAGCAGGCCCTGTGTTTTACATCATTCACTGAGCTATGCATTTATGATTTATGTGCCTCTTTCTATGTGGGCTTTACTGCATTAGAACGCTATATAAAATTATAAATAAAAATAGGCATTCAATAAATGTTGTTGGAAGAATTAATGTATGAACGAGCAGATCAATGGATCTTGTTTCCAGGATTTACGGCTGCTAGAGAGAAAAGGGCTGTGGGAACAGGTAGAAAGAAGTGAGTAATCTAACAACTTCACCTGGATTTACTAGGATTTATTTCACTGTTAAAATGAGATGACTATTGGGCACTTGAAATAAATGTCTTTCAGGATATTACCCAATATTTGACTTAGCAATAAATTCTTTCTGTTATTATGAACTAAATTACCCATGCAGTTAATGCTCTATTTGTCTTTGGTCATATTTCACTTGTCTCTTACTAAAGACTGCCTGCAAGATAGACTGTGCAGTCTCAATAAATAAGTCTTTGATAGAAAGAACATTAAAGAAGCTGCTTGTTAAAAAAAAAAAAAAGCCAGTCATTGTATCGGACGCCTATACTTTCTGGGTATATCCAAAATCAACACACACAGACATTCAATTAACTCTTTCACTAACTCTGGTATCAGTAACTATACGAAAGTACCAACTTACCAAGAGTTCCTAAAAATCCCTGGAAAGTCTAAGGGTCTGCTTCTGAGCAGTTAAAATATTCTTTCCTTATGAGCAATCCAGTACAATAATCTGGTTCATTATTTTATTTTCAGTATTTATTTTGTTGGATCCCCTGGAACTGGAGTCACTGGAATTACTGGTGGTTGTTAGCTGCCATGTGGGTGCTGGGAATCAAACTCAGGTCCTCTACAAGAGCAGCCAGTGCTCTTAACAACTGAGCATCTCTGCAGCCCTTTATTTTTAGTATTCGACTTGATTTATTTCGTTGATAATTTTTATTCCAAATCTTGGCGAGTTTCTGCATTGTTCCAGACTGGGTTGCAGGGTGAGGTTATGAAAAAGATTTCTGCATTCAGGTACTTCAAGAACCCACTGCCAGCGGTAAGCATCTATTGGCCTCACAAGCCATACCTCCATGAATCTTGAGAAAGTGTCCTGACCACTCAACACCCACAGGTCTGGCAAATGCACTTGTCTATGGATGTGTCTAAGGGAGCCACCCGGCCTACAAACCACCTTGATGTCCTGCAACTGAGACCTCGCATCCTACCCTTTGTGACCAGTGAAAGAAAGGGAGTCCTCTGTTTTGCAGGCAGCACCTCTTGAACAGGGTTTAAATGAGTATTCAGAGCCAGGACTGCAACGCAGCTCTGTGGTTCCGCCTCAAAGAAGGAGAAACCCTTTGTCCTCCTCCCAAGAGTCCTGCCTTTGGAGAATGATTTTTAAAATGTAACATGTTCTTCAGAGGAGTTTGACCATACATTCCAGTTGTAACCAATTACATGTGATTAATTCTTAATAGTGCAGTCCTTTATACCATCTCACACTGCAAAGGTTTTGCCCTATAAATTGTTTCTGGTTTAACTATTCATTTAACATTTCTCCCATTTCTTTGCCTTTTCTTTTCTGTGGGTTTTGTTTATTTGTTTTGATTTTGGTTTAGTTTGGTTTTATGGGGTAAGGGGATGGAGACAGGGTGTCATGTAGCCTAGGCTGATTCTTTTTTAACTTGGCTCAACTTGTCTTGTTTCAGTTTGTCAACTTTAAACAATATTTTCCAAATCAGAAGATCGGTGTGCAAGCTGCATTTTTCTAACACGCTCAGAATAAATGCGCCCCTACGAAGCTCCGAGCGCACGTGTCAGTTATGCTACCACTGAGCATCAGCTTTCCCTTTCACTGCTGTGCTTTGGAAAAACTCTCAAGTTCCATCTCAGCTTTTACCCCTTCCAACGCTGTTTATCAAGAATATGTCAGGAGCTGGTGCAGGCGAAGGAATTCCCATTCAACAGCAGACCTGCGTTTCAATGACAGCTTCACAAAGGAGCTGGAACAGGGATAAACTATCTGCCTCTACTTTTCATCTGTCCGTGCAAGCAACAGTACCTACCTTGCAGGAATATGAAAACCAAACACTATTATACTTTCAGAAGACTAAGCACAATATCTACAATGCAATAGGAGTTCAATAAATGCCAATCTGTGTTTCGTTCCATTCTTAGCCTGTATTCTCTGAGGTCTGCTTGTTTTTTAGCTTTCTTCAGTGTGTAAAGAGCTTTCATATAAACGAACCGCATACATAGCATATGGGTTATAGTACTGTAAAGCATAGGGGTGGAGAGATGACTCAGCTGTTAAGAGCGTGCACTGCGCATACAGAGGACTCAAGTTCAATTCCCAGCATCCATATCAGGTGGCTCACAACAGCCTGGAACTACAGCTCCAGAAGATCTGATGCTGTCTTCTGGCCTCCGTGGGCGCTGCACTCACATGCACATACTCACACCACGTACAGACACACACACACACACACACACACACAAACACACACACAATTAAAAAATAAAATAAAATTTGAAAATAGTCATCCCATTGTTTATACTGTTCATAATCATATTGGCATACATTTTTACTACTACATATCACACTGTTTCATATTAACTGTTCAGACAGCTCCTGCCTCACCACAATACACACACCTTGGGGGCAAATTCTGAGTATCCAGTTATACTTCCTAATCTCTGTAGAATCTAGGACCTCATTCCATTCCCGTTACTGTGACCCAGTCCAGATCACCTGGATCTCTAACTCTAACACAGTGCTGCCTGCCTCCCACCAGCACCGTTCAACCTTCTCCTACTGTAAGCAAAGGGATTCTCTATTCTTTTTAAAAATTTCCCTTCTGTGCATGTGTATGAATGTGTTCAGTATTTGCGTGTAGGTGTGTGCACACACATCACAACGAAACTGTGGAGGTCAGAGGACGACGTGTACGAGTCAGTTCTCTCCTTCCACCATGTGGGTTCCAGGAGTTGAACTAAAGTGACTGGGCTTGCTCACAAGCACCTTTACCCACTGAGTCATTTTTTTGGCCCAAGAATTTTTTAGACAATAGAATTCATATCACTCTCCTTTGAAATCTTTCAGCTACTTAACAACACTCTCCAATAACACTACATTCTTCAGCTATGACCACAAAGCATTCTCCAGCCCCTAATCTGAACACAGCCTAAATCCGCCCTATTGACTTTGTCATTTGAATGCATTTTTAAAGATTTCATGGATCATCACACTCTTTGTCACTTAGACCCTTGAACTTTCTATATATTTCTATATGGAATCTCTTTCACCAGCACAACTGAATATGTATGTCCTTCAGGTACCAAGACAACATTTATTTACCCAGGATCCCTCTTGAATATTTTAGGTTTCCCTGTTAGCATTCCAAAGTCCACGGTCCCCACATGAGGACAAAAAAAAGTCTACATTTCCCTCATAAAGAGAGGGGCCCTTTCCATTACCACATCCTCAGCGACTAAGCAGTCCTGACCCATGTACACACATGCAACGGATGAATGGAAACATTAGAACAGACGCGTTCATATCAAAAAAGTGCAAGACTAATTTTTACTGAGAACTTACTAGCATAAGCATGCATTTAGCTATATAACTCCATTCTATGTGGGATAGAATCCTCCATGCCCCCTTTTAAAGTTTTTTTATGTATATATTTTATTTATTATTTTTATTTTATTTAAATGCATCTGTGTCATACAGTGCCCATAGATGCCCGCACGTATGTAAGTGCACCTGTGTCATACAGTGCCCACAGAGGACAGAAGAGGCTGTCAGATTACCTGGAACTGGAGTTATGGACAGTTGTTAGCTGTCATGTGGGTGCTGGGATTCGAACCCGGGTCTTCTGCAAGAACAACCAGTGCTCTTGACTGCTGAGCATCTCTCCAGCCCCCTCCATTCCCTTTTTACAGTCCCCATGTATTAACACATCATACATTGCTTTCTCCCACAGCAAAGTAAATCTATTATCACATCTAGGTGCATTTCTGAATCAGATATCCACAGAGCAGGCAAAGTTTCCACAGAGAAGAAGAGCACATCCACCCCCATCCATATGCACCTGCTGACCTCCCCACATGGCTCCTGGTTGGAGCAATCCTTTCTAATGAATGTAGCTAGAGAAGCTTGAAATGGATAAATCTTCCTGTCTGATACTCAGAGGGAGCTGAGATACCAGTCCCAAACCCACTGATAAGGAAATTTCTAATGATAACAGCAGGCTTGTCACTGACGAAGCCGCCCCATCTGGTGTGGTTAGGAGAGCATTGCTGGAGAAGGGGTTGCAAGATGTGTCCTCCTGGCTCCTCGCCACCACCACGTTGTGCTGAGGCTTCTTTCTCCTGTGCCGTCCCCAGCAGTAAGACGTGAAAGAACAGTCCTAGAAATTCCAAGGTACCCCCTCGAGCTGTCCTGTGTTCTTTTTAAGTAAATTGGGCTATTTTATTTGATGGAGAAAAACACCCTCCCTTTGAATGGACTCAGGAAGTTCTTATATAGAGAAGAGGGATTCATAAGCAGTCTGTGTCGTGTTAACGTCTCCTTGGGGGCCAATGCAGTGGCTAATGGAGTAGCTGATACATTTTAAAAGTCAGCAACATCCTTAAATGACTGGATGGTCACTGGTCCATGGTTACTGGGCATTCTCCCTTTCTTCCCATCAGGATCACTGGACAGGAGGTAGCACACTTGGGCGCCCAGCTTAATCTAATGGAGTGAACGTATTTCCAGGTATCCTGTTCTCCATAAAGATGACTTGCAGATCCAGCAGCCCATCACAATGAGTAGAAGCATACGCCCATTCTGTCATGCGTACAATTACTCCTGAACAGCTGTAAAGGCATAAAAGACCAGCTAACTCTCTGACCATTAAGCATCACAGAAGCAATTGTGTTTTATTGTTGCTGCCTGCCACATATCTTCTGAGGGGAGGAGAAAATCAGAATACCTCTGGATCCATATGTAAGGCTTTGCTTAGAATTAAAACATAAGCACAGAATTTTCCTCAAATGTAATGGAAAATGCGTACTTATAGCAATCTACATAATGTGCCCTAAAATATAATCATGACAATTTAAACTTAAAGGGTTTTGACTGACAAAAGAAAAAATAAGTGCACAGCTAAGTACATAAAGTAGCTCATGAGAATCTAAAACAGGCCAGGTATCCTAACAGCCAATTCATTATCTAAGACAATATCTCACATCATTTATTTGTAGAACAAATGCCTTAGTTTATCTTTTAGCATAATCAGTGTCTTAGTCAGGGTTCTCCAAAGAAACAGAACTGGTGGAATGAATATATGTGTATAGGGATTTATCAGCTTAGCTCACAGGATAGAGTCCGAGTAGCCCAACAATGGCTGCACCACACTGGAGAGGCTGAGAATCCAAAGTCACTCAGTCCATGAGGCTGGATGGCTCAGTAGCCCCAATCTGGTGCTGAAGGTCTGATGAATTCCAAAAGATCAGCTAGTCTTCAGTCTACAGCAGCAAGACGAACTCACAGCGAGAGAGAAGGCAAGCAGCAAGAAGCCAGGCGTTCTCCTCTGCCTTGGTCTTTTATACGGGCTGCCATCAGAAGGTAACGCCCACATTTAGGGTGTGTCTTCCAGCTTCAGATGATCCAATCAAGAAGATCTCTATCATTTCAGTTAATCCCAGATCCAGTCAAGTTGACACCCAGGATTAGCCATCACAATCAGTAACACTAAAAGTATTACTCAGACTAAAATCCTCAGAATGTAAGACTTTTCTCTACCAATAATACTTTGAGAATTATCACAACATTATCTGATTCTGCTTTCTGTCATACAATCTACATGCACATGTGTGTGTGTGTGTGTGTGTGTGTGTGTGTGTGCCTGCATGAATGGAGGTCAGAGGTTGAAGTTAAGTACCCTCCTAGATTGCTCTTTACCTTATCTGGTTATCTGTCTACATGTTTATCTGTCTATCTATTTATCTACCCATCCATCTATTCATTGAGACAGAGTCTCTCCCTAAACTTTAAGCTCACTGATTGGCTAAACTGGCTAGCCAAAGATGTATGAGAATCTTTCTGTCTCCCCTACCCCACCCCCTGCCCCAGGATTATAGACGCACACTGCCAAGCCTAGCTTCTTTGACTTGGGTGCTGGGAAGCTGAACTCAGGCCTTCAAGCTTACACATCAAGCACTTTACTGACTGAGCTCTTTCCCCAGGTCCAAAATGATGTTTTTATGTTTACCATTATAACACTCTGCTCTTAGTGTCTTAATGTTAAACATAAAGATTTATAAAATGACATGATTCCATGTATTTATATAGTATAAATGTTCAAGGAACTGCGTGTTGACTGTGTGAGTAATTTATAGGAAATTTTTAATCCCAGATTAATAACTAGCTGTCACCACATGAACTATTCAGCATCTATAATTTAGATCAAGTATATGTGTAGGTAGAGGTCTTTTAAGATAGTTTTAAGCAAAATATATTTGTACCTTGCATGCGCTATTTCTAATAATAATGTAATTCTTTCAAATAAGAGATAAATTATGTTAAATAATTAACTTGAACTTTTCCTGGCCTCTCGATCACTTTTCAGCTTATTTCTTGCCAGTAAAAACAAAACAAAAAGAGACTGTTAAACAGTTCCCATTTGACAATGGTACTGTTTACAGGGATAATGGGAACACCTCATTGAAAGCACAGATACAATAAACAGTGTTCTATTATGAACATTCAGAAACTGATTCTGTACTGCAGTTAGTTCTCCCAAACTTAAGGACTCTGGCTACAGGGCCTGGAGAGACACATTAGTAGTTAAGAGCACTTACTGCACAAGTGCGAGGATCGGAGTTCAGATCCCAGCACACACAGAAAAAAGCTAGGCGTCATTCGTAAGCCAATCAGCTGCTTTAGTCTTAATGAAGACATTCTGTGTGAAATCTCTCCATTAGCTTCTAACTCCACATCCAGTTAAACGCTTCAAAGAGTGTGAAATGCCCCACAGGCTCCTGTGTTGGATCACTTAGATCCCAGCTGCTGGTGGTGTTCCGGGAGGCTGTGGAAGCTTTGAAGAGTAGGTTATAGATGAAGAAAGTGGGTTGCTGGTGGGTGGGTCTTAAGGTTTATAGTCCTGCCTCAGTCCTATCTTCTCTCTGCTTCCTAATTTGCCCAGATGTGAAAGGCCAATGTCTCTTCAAATGCATGAGACACATTCTACATTTTTAATTGTTTTTGATTATTTTTATTTATGTGTGTGTTTTGCCTGCATGTATGAAAGTCAACTATATGCATGCAATGACCACAGAGGCCAGAAGAGAGTGTCAAATCTTCTGGAACTGGGGTTACAGGCAGTTGCTAGCTGCCATGTGGGTGCCGGGAACTGAATCATCCAGGTCCTCTGGCAAGAGAGGCCAGTGTTCTTAACCACAGAGCCATCTCTCCAGCCCTCTATTCATCCTTTTTCTTTTAATTTTATTTTTACGTATATGAGTATATTGCCTGCATGTATGAGCACACATGTGTCACACAGTGCTCACAGAGAGACCAGAGGAGGGTGTCAGAGCCTCTGGAACTGGATATATGGATGGTTATTAGCAGCCATGAGGGTGTGGGGAACTGAACCCAGGTCTTCTTCAAGAGCAGCCAGTGCTCTTAACTGCTGAGCCATCTCTCCGGCCCTCTACTCGATTTTTAAAATGTGACAACAAAATGGATTAGAAATAAATCAGAGCCAATTCATTTCTCCTGAGTAGATGATGAGGACACGGTGCAAGGACAGCAGTGGGGCCAGTTCACCCTCTGCTCTGCACTTTACTGGGTTCACTTTGTTCTAGAACAGTAAGGCTTGTGTGTGTGCATGCTGAAGGACCTCATGCAATGGGAGGATGTGTGCCTCAGTGTGCCATGGTGCCTCTCTAAATGTGAAACCCACATGCTTTGTGGGGGGGTGGGTCTCTGTTCTACTTTCCTTTGATAATTCCAACCAAGGGGCATTCATTTCTTTAAATCTGGAAGACAGTTCTATAGATAGCTTATTTATTCATGAGCAAACTCCATTCTCAACACGTTCTCCCTCCACAGTGGTAAAAACAGGATCCATCCCTGACTATGTTGAAAAGTGCTTACTATGATATGAATTGGAAAACGCCACACACATTCATGTTTAATCTGTATTTTTACACTACTTTTCCCTCACTTTTGTTTTTGAAACTTATTTCCCCACAGATCTTGAGTGAATCACGTGGTCAATAGTCAATGTTTCTTCATTTCCTACTGTTCTTTACATTTTTTTTCACTATAAATCTCCCAGAACTATTATGGGAAAGCCGCTGGATACTTCTTCTGATAGTCTGTCTTCTTGAAGACATTCATTTACCTGAGCTTTTATGCAGCATAGCCATAAAGAATCTCTTAGCCCCACAGAGTCGAGCATGCTTTTCTCCAATGCACCATAATCTCTAGTTTTCTGTGTTCACAGAACCACAGGTCCATTTTTATTGTGTTCATTTTAAGTAGCTCGTGCTCACGAATGCCAACCTTGATTTTTCTTTTCTGAAAGAAAATGACCATCCTTTAAAAAAGCACCAGAGCGACTTACATTACACTAAAGAATTTTTTATTTCCTTTTCCAATAATGGATTACTGCAGTGCTTTCTTCTGGTAAGCTGCTCTAGCTGACAATTTACACCAACCAGCATGCACATTGTATATCAGGTGTCTTGCAAGTATATTTTAAAATGTTTACAATGTCAAGCTTTTGTTTCTACTTTACGGGCTCATGTGTCTGCATGTGTATGTGCAACATGTGTGCATTTGTTGGCCAGATGTGTGTGGAGGCCGGAGGACAGCCTCAGATATTTTCTCAGGCACTCTCCACTTTGTTTTTTCAAACACAGCCTTTCACTGGACTGGCACTCAACAATAGGTTAGCCTGGCTGTTTAATAAGCCCCAGAGATCTGCCTCCCCTCAGCCTCCACAGAGCGGGGGCCATAAATACATGTCAACGCACCCACCTTTTACTTGCATTCTGGGGACTGAACACATGACCTCATGCTTGCAAAGCAAGTGCTTTATTGATTGAGTCACATCCCCAGCTCACACTTTCATTTTCAAACCCTATATAGTAAGTCCCTAATTATTTATCCAAATAGAAAGGAACAAAAGTGAAGAGAATATTAAGTATTAGGTGAGTTTTTAAATCTCGATGAGATACTGAACACTCAATACAAAAATAATTAGAGTAAAGTCATACATTAAAAGCATATTCCTAGATCAGAACTTTGGGAACTGTATGTTTTCCTTATCTTACCTAAATGCCTGTATCTCTATGCTAGGAATCACTGTGCATCTTGAAGACAGATCACAGAAATCCTTCTAAGCAGAGAGATCTTTTCCCAATTTTCTTTACCGCATGTAGATACAACCTTGTAAATTCAGTATCACACAAGATATAGAAGGGGATCAAAATGTCAGAAAGCTAAATCTTAAAAATCGGGGATTTTGTGTTTGGCCCAAAGTATGGCAAAAGAAAATATTTATAGCGATATGTCCATTTGATGGAGCACAAATTAGCTTTGCAATCTCCATCAGGACATATTGAATATCCAGTTGGGACTACACAGCATGACTGTCTAACATCCCCTGCGTCTCTCAGTATCATCACAATGCTAAGCTTATGCTAACAAACCGAGGTTCTGAAAGGGTGAAGAATATGCCCGAGGATTGTAGCTGGACAGTGCTCCAAAATGGCATCAGCCTGAGCTCCTGGACTGCTGCTCTACATTCCACTGTGAATTACCATATGCTATTGGACGCTTAATCTTATGACGTCCATGAGCAAGTGTTGTAGGATGGCATTGTCCTCCAAGTATAACATAATCATCTCATCACCATCTTGGAGTGGAGTAATCCTTGGCCCTAGCCATGCAACAAAACAAGCTGAACATGACAGTGCCAGCGAGGTCTATGGTAAGGATGATGGAGGTATTACCACTTGCTGACAAGAGAGGGAGGGGAGGGTCACAGGACTCTACCTGGAATTTCTGCCTTACACCCTTTTGCACTCCATGCCCTCCTGGCTGCAAGTGACCTTTAGAGATGCTAGAGTGCTAGGGATTGAAGTTAACTGACAGTTGGAATCTATGGTGTGCCTTCCATGAACCTGAATCCATAATGGGGTGGTACTCTATGGTGATATAGCTGTTTGGGGGTCACCCACGCTCCCCTAAGTACACACATTAAACTCATGGTTCCACAAAGTTGGGTATGGGTGGAGTTCTTACTGTAGTCTGTCATGCATGCCCTGGATGGGGCAAACAGATATTTATTCACATGCAAAGGAAGCCTCACACAGTAGCAGGACTTGAATCTTTTCCTGGTTAGGCATTTTCTCTTTTCTCCTGCACCTGCATCACAAAATGTGGACTGCTCTGTGTTGGTCTTTCTTTGCAAATTCTTTGAAAGATCTTTGAGGTTTTCCCTTGAATATAAATGGTGTTTAGTGATTTACTCTTTTTAGTGTCAGAATGAGAGCACGCATTTTATGCCCTGTGAAGCCAGATTTATCACATGTGCTGCCGTCCGGGGACCAGCCGTCCTGGCAGTGGGGGTAAGGGTTGCCTATAATCAGTCATGCATTGTGTGGGAGCTTGACATCCCTCTCACTGTTGGGTCTAGCCATATTTCCCACAGTGGGATATGTACTCACGTTGGCCTGAACCCCAGCGGCAGGTAGTTTTTCTCTTTGATATGTTTCTTGCTTCTAGAAGGCTGACAGTTTTCCCTGTGTGATTTTAATACTGATGAGCTTCCTGAGCTACTATGTACTCTAAAAAATTCTTACAGCACCCCACAGATATTTTGCCTTATAAGTTCTCAGTGAGGGGTGTCTGGGTCACTAGAGACTCTTCAGATACCCAAAAGGGTTTAGGGCTCCCCACCCCCAATTCACAAGGCCTGGTGGGGAAAACAGTGGTTTCAGAAATGACGTTTCTGTGACTGGGTTAAGAGCAAATCAAGCCACTCTGATAACTTGGTTAATTCGTGCTTACTGGAAACACTAGCTGACAGTTGTGAGTATGCTGTTGGCAAAATATGAAGACTCATCAAATTTTAACTACATAAAAGTTATTTTATTGATAAGCTCTAAATCTGAGGCCATTAAGAAAATCCAAATGACAGAAGGCATATATGTTCCTTGGAGCTGAACAGATTGAGACTCTCTATAAAATAACTGTAACTATTACCAGTAGCACATGGTAACAATGTGATCAGATATTATAAAGAACCTATTCCAAATTGTACAATTTAATACATTTTTTAAACTTGAAATATGAGCAAAATGAATAGTATTGCTGTCTTCTTACAAGTAAGAAAAATGCACATGCCTTTAATCCCAACACTTAGGGGGCAGAGGCAGGTGGTTCTCTATAAGTTCAAGTCTAGCCTGGTCTGTATATGAAGTTCCAGGCCAGCTATAGCTACAGTGAGACCCTATCTCAAAAAGGCAAAAGAAAAGAAAAAAAAGAAACTCACAGCCTCAACCCTAGACAAACCCTTGTTCTTTGGATTGTCCCACAGGGCTCTATCTAAAAACTGAATAAACACATCTTATGAAAATATCCATTTTTAGAATTTATCTAATGAACTTAGATAAGTGCTAGAATTATTACCGTGTGATAAATCATGCTGCACAATTGTTTGCTAATCTGCACTGGGCAAACAGGAGACACTTATCATGTGGATGAGTTATTGTCTATTCACAGGCACAGCTGATTGTCACTTGTTATTACATTAAAGAAACAAGTCAGGAAGAGGACACTTCCTCCTGCACACAGTATGGAAAGGCAGTCACAGCCCGGAGGACTTAGGGAAGCCCCCAGTTTGAGGATCAGCACCATAAGGTGACTGTCCTTCCAAGATTAGCAGAGCTTTACATCTCCCAAGCCACAGGGTGGATATCTACCATCTGAATCTTAATCACTGGCTCATCCACGATGCACCCAGCAAACAGGACATTGCTTCTAAATTTTCTTCAAGCCCATCCTGAGTGTCTGTATATATCATTTTCCCCCTAAATCTCACTCTCCGGTGGGTTCTTGATTCTTAAGTATATTTTAGGAATACTGTGAGTCACCAAATGCATCATGATATGTTGAATGATTTCCAATGGCCATATCACTGATGACATTAGGGTTTCAGAGAATTTCTCTACTCTGTGGAATTGTACTTCTGCTAGTTTGCATTAAGGTGCAGTCCCAAGTTTGCAACGATCTAACTGATCCACGGAATAATTCCTAGTTTACAACTGAGTTTGTAACTGCTAATAAGTATGTGAAAGAGCTCCTGGCTTGGGTTCTACATTGAGAGGATACCAATGAGTTTATCCGATGAGCAACCACTCCTTAATTTACGTGTTTCAGAATCAGATTTTCCACTTCTGTTTGGTGATAACTGGGTGGAACTTGATGAGAATGAACAAAAGTGAACAAGCGGGTAACGAAAAAACGTCGCACAACGTCACCATGAAATACATCAATCTGGATGATGCTCTGAACGTCCAAGTCCTCCTCCACATCACAGCTTTCTCCCTTGAGGTCTTCACACAAACTTGGGCCCATGTTGGCCCTGAGCCAACATCCCACATCCACATGTTCAGCAATTCCATCAGCATAACTTAAAATCCACATGGGTGCTGAGACAGGATCACAAAAACAGAGGAAAAAGTCATTTCACACACATAAGGCATAAGGTAAGACTTTTTGAATTTTATTTTTTGAATTTGAATTTTAATAAGAAATAGTTCACCAGACCTGGACATGACAAGAGAATAAATGAGAGAAATGCATTTCAGTGAGTCTGTTCCAAACAGGGCTGACACAGGACAGAAGCACAAGGTGGACTGAGCCAGCTGCTTCTTTATGGGTTCATGGAAAACTCTGAGCAGCACGACTGCCCCTCGTGTGCTGGTGTACCAATGGTACAGTTAAGGCAACGTACAGTTGCCAGCAATGAAGTTTTTCGTTTGAAGAAACAATTCTGACAGCTGATAAGATGATGAATCACTTACCAGCCAGGAAAGCCTCATCTATAGCAGCAGATCTAAATTAACATTTCTTGGAAAAAACTTGTGACATTTCCCCAATAACTTACAGTGTGTAGAAATCTGACTACCATGGATGATATATCCCATCAACCAGATCTAGTGGAAATAACCAGAAAAGAGGTTAATTGGGATTCTTCCTCCCACAGTCACATGGTAGATGTGTAACTGCCACAAATAGACCCCTGATCTTCTGTCTCCTGTTTCTCCCCTGATCTTCTGTCTCCCGTTTCTCCCCTGATCTTCTGTCTCCCGTTTCTCCCCTGATCTTCTGTCTCCCGTTTCTCCCCTGATCTTCTGTCTCCCGTTTCTCCCCTGATCTTCTGTCTCCCGTTTCTCCCCTGATCTTCTGTCTCCCGTTTCTTTTCATTCAGTACATTGGGGCTGAAGAGACGGCTCTGTGGTTAGAAGCACTGGCGGCTCTTGCAAGAACATTCAGGCTCCATTCCCATCACCCTATGACAGCTAACAACCAGCCACAACTCCAGTTCCAGGGAATCCAGTGCCCTCTTCTGGCCTCCTCAGGCACTGCACAATATCAGTATACTTACATACACTCAGATAGGATATTCATTCACAGAAAATAATATTACAAAGAAATCAGCTTGGGGCGTTCCCTCCACCAGGTTGGCTTGTGGCCATGTCTCTGACATACTTTTTTAATATTTTACTTATTATTTTTATCTTATGTGCATGCACGCTTGGGGCGTTCCCTCCACCAGGTTGGCTTGTGGCCATGTCTCTGACATACCTTTTTAATATTTTATTTGTTATTTTTATCTTATGTGCATGCATGTATTGCCTGCATGTACGTAAGTGCACCCATGTCATGCAATGCCCACGGAGGATGGAAGAGGCTGTCGGATCCCCTGGCACTGGAGTTATGGACAGTTGTTAGCTGCCATGTGGTGCTGGGAATCGAACCCGGGTCTTCTGCAGGAACAGTCAGTGTTCTTAACCGCTGTAGGCCTGGGCTGTATAAGAAAAGTAGCTAAGGAAGCCAGGGGAAGCCGGCCAGTGAGCAGCACTCCTCCATGGTCTCTGCTTCAGTTCCTGTATCCAGGTTCCTGCCTTGAGTTCCTGCCCTGGCTTCCCTCCCTGACAGACTGTAACCTCTATAATGAAATAAATCTTTTCCTTTTCAAGTTGTTTTTGGTCATGATGTTTATCACAGCGACAGAAAGTAAACTAGGACACTAGGTAACACAGATGGTCCTTTAGTGCTATGAGTGTATGGATCTTAGAACAAGGCCTATGTGTGAGCATGGAAGGGGTGGAACTTTACCTTTAGTGTTAGAGAAGCAATCCTAAAAAAGCAATTCCGAAGTTAGGCTGCTCCATAAGCTATTTAAAAATTGAAGTTATAATGAACGTGAATTAAATTTTACATTTACAAACGAATAAAACCAGATTTCCCTTTAATGAAGCAGGAGCAAACTGATATAGAAGCTTGGAAGTTTGTGGCAGAGCTGTCAGAATCCACGCACAAAATGAACTTGGGAGGACCTTCTGTCCATACAGAATTCCTCCCATTCCATCGCTCCTACTTAAAGATAAAAGAATGAAGGGCCCTCCTCAAAGGCATGCAATTCTTCCATCTCTCTTCATCCTTTCAGTACCGATAGGGACACACTAAGTAATCACATTCCTTTAAAGGGTTCTTTCCTTCATATGTTCATGTGTGACCTACTTACATAACTGTAAATATTCAATCCCAAAATGTTTCTCCATGACCTTTGGGATTTTCTACTCAAACTCCCATCTTCTTATTTTCAACCTGCTAGTTTTCTCTTTACACCCTTCAATGATGCCACATAAATCTTTAAATCCCTGGCTGTTTATGCTTTTTAGCTCGTCTGCCTTATCTCCTGCTCCTAATCTCCCCTGATTTAGGAATGGTGCTAAGTGTTTGGCTTTGACCGCCATTCCAATAAATCAGTGTCATAACTGGCCTCGTAACCTTTGCCAGGCTCTTTCATTTATCAACCCCCCTAACTCTGGATGCCAAATCTCAAGTACAGCTACACACGTTGAGCTGTTTTTTCACAAGACTGAACAGAGAAAAACTGATAATTCGAAGGAATGAAACTTGGATCAAACTATCACAGCTTGAAAAGCACTAACCAGGATAATTAGGAACAATAATGTAGCTTTGTCACTTGAAAACAAAACAAAACAAAAAAGAAAGAACCTCTTCTTAAAAATAAGGTCCATGGTGCGTCTCAGAACTAATTTAACACCTCAAGTATACTGTAAAACAGAGCTTCATATTGATGAATGTAAAAGTTCTTAGTCCACATAGACACATGAATAAGCTAGTCCCAAAACAGAGCTGACAGTTCATTTACCATATTTATAGCTGCCAGTCATTTTTATTAGGCTTCCTATGTTGATAAAACCCCACAGTATAAGTTCGGCTTCCTTAAATTAGAATTCAGAACACAAATATTCTACCTCGCTGGGAGTGGGCCGGGGGACAGCTCTACCTTTCAAAATTCTTCATAAGAGAATTTAACTCAGAAGTAAATACTAATCAAATACATTAATATTACTAGCGAGGGTGGTAAAGATACCGACCTATCATAAACAATTATAATTTTATGAGCTGAATCCCTTAAAGCAGGGAAAGATGGAATTTGGCTTTTGGAGGCAGTGGCGCTGGAGGCTTATTTTGTTGCTACTGCTCTGTTTCCCTATTTGTATCACTGTTTTTAAACCCTTTACCATAAGTCAATTTCTGCATCCCACCAAGTGAGTTTGGGAGCAATGAATTATCTTAGTAACTAAGAGCTTAGATCAGGCTGAGAAGCTCATTCTGTTTGCAGCTAAGATCACTGACCTTATCATGAACTCCAAACTCATCTATTGCATGAAGGACAGGGTTCATGTGGGCGAAGGAAGAAAGACAGAATGTAAGAATCTGCCGCCTCAGTGCTAGTAAGTTCATACAGCTATCACAAGAGACTCTTTTTGGGTCCAGGAGCTCTGCTGTCTCTACCCTAAGCTCCCTGTAATAAAACAGTCCTTTCTAAAGCTCACCCTCTGGTGAATTTCATTCCTCAAATTTGTGAGAACAGTGTTAAAAAGCCTCTGACTTGGGGTGGCTTTGAGGCCATCGAGTTTCCGGGACCCTGGCCTCTTAAACAGCACAACAGAGAAAGGTTCCATCGCCCTCAAGGACACCTCAATATTCCTGTATCACTGAGGCACTAAAGGTCAGAACCTCAACATGGACTGAGGAGAAGGAGCACAATTCAACAGACAGTGTATGTCGAACGCCAATATTTGGTGTATAGAACGTAGTTTCTGTGTAAAACAAACAAAAGTTGTCAGGTAGGAAAGTGGTATTTATTCATAAGCAGAAATCATATAAGCCAATAGAAACAGAGAGGAAATAGTGATGAGGAAATTGAAAATGATCATTAAACGGAATATCTGCTGGATGGTGTTAATAGCAGACTGGATTGCTGAAGGGCAAAGAGAGATCGCAGCAGAGATATTTATTCATAAGCAGAAATCATATAAGCCAATAGAAACAGAGAGGAAATAACAGTGATGAGGAAATTGAAAATGATCATTAAACGGAAAATCTGCTGGATGGTGTTAATAGCAGACTGGATTACTGAAGGGCAAAGAGAGATCGCAACAGAGACTCTGCAAAATGCATCACAGAAAGAGAACGATGCTGAGGGATCCCGCCCCCACGGCCTATAAGAGAAACCACAAAAAACACAGCCGAAGGGGCTGGAGCAGAGGGAGCCTGCGAACGGAGCCTGATGCCCAGCAAAGGTAACTCCCAGAAACAAACACCTGCATGAGGAGGAATGCTGAAAGTTGATAGACAAAGACACAAATCAGACAGTAACCGGATGTACATAAACAGACACAGACTCTAAAGGGAGACAGAAAGATAAATATGATTTTTCTTAGTTCTTTCCTCTGGAAGATAACCAAGTATACAAAACAAAATGACAACGATAATTCTAAAACAGTTTCACATATGCAAAAGTAAAATGTGCCACAAAAATAAGACACGGGCCCAGAGGAAATGGAACTGCAGTGCTCTAGGGGTCTTAGATCCTTAGGAATTATTGGGTTTATTTGTAGGTAAACGATGAAAAGTCAGACAACAGAGGTAACTACTGTGCCAATAGTGTTACAGCGGCAGGAAGCCCCCAGGGAGAAGGCTGGTCAGGAGAATAAACTCTCCGACCTGGGTGAAGAAAGACCCAGTTTCCCAACCTTTCCAGATAACCTGGTCAAAGGACCACCCGCAAGAAGGCAGGTTCACCTTAAGTTATATTAAAGGGACGGGCAGAATACTTTGTGCATAAATTAGATGGTGAACCTTCCCTGCCAGGAATCCCTGCCCCTCCGTGCAGCGCCTATGGACCAGGTCACAGACCTGTAATTCTTGCCGGCTTCCTGAATTGTTCGGAAAAGCCCCTCTCCTTTTCTTGTTCATATGCATCTTCTAACCACACTTTCCCCAACATCTTGGATTTCTTTACTTTTTCTCTAGAGCTCCATTCCCCTCCCCTCCCCTCCAGGTGGTGGCTACTCCCCCATGTGTCTGCATGCCCTCCATGCCTGCTCCAAACTCACAGGGCACAAGGCTTTATGGTTTTTCCTTCTTCCTTTCATCTTCCTCCACAGGACTGAGATCTCCACAGCTGAGATTCACAGCTTGCCTGTCCTGAGGCTTTTTACTTAAACTCTAATACAATTGTCCTAAACTTTCTATTTGAATCCGTTCTCAACTTCTTACCCTGTATCAATAGTGGAGATCAAAAAACTCCATCGAATGTGGGGTCTGGTGGCACACACCTTTAATCCCAGCCCTGGGGATGCAGAGGCAGGCAGACCTTGTTGAGACAGAGGCTAGGGAGACACTGAATAATTAATGTAAGAGAAAGAAAAGGTGAGAAAATGGAAAAGGATGACGGACGTGAACAAACAGCAAGTGGCACACACCATAGAACGAGGGGGTAAGAAAATCTAGACAGTGTTTAACCAGTGCAATACACAGGCACAGTCCAGTACCCCTAAGTCCCAGTGGTTGACCAGGAAAGTGGGCAGGAGGCTGTGCATGGTCACAGGCTGGGCACAGATAAGGACATTGTTAAGTAACCTTATGGAATGCTGTGCTGACCCATCACAAGTTAATGTACAAATACTTATATTTTAACCTAGCAATTCCAGTTCTGAGATTTAGTGACACTCACAAGCAGCTACAATGTTTAATTCAGAATTCTCTAACACAGATAATGAAATATCACTGAGAGATCAATTATGCTAGACTCACACTAAATCTTAAGCAAGTACTTTTCCTTTTAGAAAACTTGCACATTTATAGCTACACATAGTCACGTGTATGAATGTTTATATACATATATACATGTAACATATATGTATACACACAAAAACAAACACACAGTGTCTTGGTCTGCTTTGGGTGCTATAACAAAACCTTCATAAGCTTGGTAGGTTATAAATGTTATGAAGGAGAGACACTTATTTGTGGTAGTTCAGGAGGCTGGGAACCCAGCAGGTTTATATCTGGGAAGGGCTTGCTTTAGAGATGGCTCCTTCCTGACATGGTCTCACATCGGACAGGGGCAGACTCCACTGGAAATCCTTCCTACGGCTGCAGTTCCATCCTAGCCTAATGACCTCCCCAGGATTCACCTCCTCCTGAATTAACTGGGGAGTGTTTCCATGTAGGAATTCTAGAAGACGACAGTCAGACTATTAACATATCACATTATGCTATAATTTTGCATGACTTTTATGATAGAAGCAGATATAAAGTTAAATGAACCAAACCAATGTTCTCCAATCCTTAGATATAGGTTACTGAATAAATAAGGGAGAAAAAAATACATGCAAATTCAGTTTACTGAACAGCAATTCACATTATGCAGTTTAGATTCAGTAGACATATGTGTCACTGATTTGAAGGGTATCTTTGTTTAAACTCAGCCTCCTCTGGCTTTTGTATGCACATATATTTTCTCAAAGAATATATTATAATTTTATGTCTGTTTTATTAAGATTATCCAAGGCGATGTGAAATTCCATGTGTTTGCTCAAAGAAGTTAAGCATGTGGAAAACCTCTATTTCTTATATTTTGTTAGTGGCTCAACTCCAGCAAAGAGCATTTTCTATTGCAAGAAAAAGTAAAGTCATGGCGAGCTGATTAGTATATTTTAAAAGTCACAGATCTTTATCATGTTTCCGACTAGCCAAAAAATGTAATTCTTCAGCAGAAGAAGCAGCCTGGTGTCTGCATCGGTCAGTCCCAGGAGGATTTTGCAGGGAATTGCATCAAATTTCCACTTTCTAAAAACCTGTTTTAGAACTGGGCTATATTAAGTTAGAACAAAACTATCCCACGTCCCTGAATACCAGCTGAAGATAAACTGAATTCTGAGTTGTAATTATTCTTTCCAGTGAAAGGAAAGATCGTTCCTATACAACTTTCGTCAATTGAAAATTATTAAATGCCCACTTAGATAGGACCTGATACTCCTAGGGAGATAAAACGGTGAGATTCAAACTCCAACCCTCAAACTTAGTCCCAAATTACTGTAAGAGGAACAAGGAGCTCACAAAAGACCCAACTTCCTTGCTTCGAAGCACTCAACTTTCAAGTTTACAGTTCAAGATGATGATTTTATTTATACCTAAGTAAAATTCTAATATATATATATGTATACATATATATGTCACATACATATGCAATATTTTTCATTATCCATCTGTTGGAAAATCATGAAGTTTTCAGGAAAATGAATGTAACTGGCAGATATACGAACTCAGACTCATAAAAACTGTATGTTTGATCTCATATGTGGGTCCTACCTTATAATGTGGTGGTTTGAATGAAAATGTCCCCCATAGGCTCCAAGTATTTGGACATTTTGTCCCCAGTTGGTGGCGCTGTTTCGGGAGGTCTCAGAAGATGTGGCCATGCTGGAGGAAGCTCGTCACTGGGGGCGGGCTTGGAGAGTTCTTAAGCCTTTAATTTTGTTTGAAAATAAGGAAATCTAATCATGAATATGCTAATTTTAAAAAGATAACAAATTCAGATAAAAAAACAAACCATAAGGAAATCTAATCATGAATATGCTAATTTTAAAAAGATAACAAATTCAGATAAAAAACAAACCAACCAGTTGAAAGTTGGGCTAAGGAGCTGAACAGAACGTTTTCAAAAGAAGAAGTAAAGATGGCTATGAAACATCTTAAAAGATGTTCAACATCACTAATAATCAGGGAAATGCAAATTAAAACCACTTTAAGATTTCACCTTACCCCAGTCAGACTGGCTAAGATCAAGAAAACAAATGATACCAAATGTTGAAG
>NW_008349770.1:1148616-1162311 GCF_000622305.1 Nannospalax galili | reverse complement strand
GAAATCTTTTCATAATTATCTTTGCCCAATCTTTTAAAATATATCTTGAATAAAGAGTAACTCAAGTAACTCTAACTTTTTAAAACATAACTACAGTATTTTCCAAGTTATGATTACATTAATAAGTACACAAAACAACAAAAAATAGTGATTCTTAATTACAAAAGCATTAAAAAAAAAAAAACCAACATTATCATGCTGAAATCTTTTCATAATTATCTTTGCCCAATCTTTTAAAATATATGTTGAATAAGGACTAATTCAAGTAACTCTAACTTTTTAAAACATAACTACAGTATTTTCCAAGTTATGATTACATTAATAAGTACACAAAACAACAAAAAATAGTGATTCTTAATTACAAAAGCATCTAATTACAAACTGAAGCCCCAGGATGAGCAATGTGTTCAGGGGACCTGGCTTGCCCCGCCTTCTTATAAATCTGCATCATGATCCTAGAAAGGACATTTGGCTAATAAATTGACTTTGGACTTGAGAAACTGTCACCTGACACATGACACATGAGTACTGACTTTTCCTATTGGAGGATGTAATATAATCAAATGCGATGCCTCTCCCAAGGGAAGTGTTTGGGGAGTCGGTGCCTGTAGGTTAGAAGTGATTTGTATATATAGTTCAAGCAACCAGGAAAAGTAGTTTCATGATGCACATTTAGGAGGGTGCCCAGAAGATCGGGTACCCAGTGTAGGGAGGACTCTAAAAATTAAAGGAGCTGTTGTCTGAAAACAGAAATGACTATAACTATTCTAACAGAAAGAACTACTACAAACTGCTATCCAACAACTATCAGAGAATTGTAGATGCACATCTAAGACTCATAATAAGTAACAATAATAACAGATGCTGAAAAAATAGAAGCACTTGGGATCAGAGAAGATGAAAGTCCTAGTGCTGAGGGAATGAACAGAAGGATCCTGGGAGCTAGGTTACACCTGTGAGGCAGGTGCTGTCAGGTACTTGCTGGAGATGGACAGTACCTCAGAGGAAGCTCGTGGAGTTAGACCCGAACCACTAAGAGAGGCGCATCATTCAACAGGTCCTGATAACTTTTGAGATCAGACAAGGCTGGTGCTGACAAAGAAAAAACTGCAACCTGACATCTGCTACTGGGATTATGCCTGGGTCTCACACACTGGGCACGCGCTTTGCCACAGAATGAATCCCCAGCCCCAGCTGCATCCCAGCCCCAGGTGCGTCCACAGACCCAACTGCATCCCAGCCCCAGCTGCATCCCAGCCCCAGGTGCGTCCACAGACCCAACTGCATCCCAGCCCCAGCTGCATTCATAGACCCAAATACATCCCCAGCCCCAGCTGCATCCCCAGACCCTGCTGCTAGTTTGGGAAGCTCCTCGTGGCCAGAGGAGCACCTCTCTTCAACACTTTAGTCTCTGGCTTCTGTGCTGTGCTGGACGGGCTTCAGAGGAGACAACAAGGCCAGAGAAAGAGGCTGCAGAGTAGAGCAGTTTCCTCTAAGAGAAATATCCTCTCCAGGAGGGAGGGGGATGCTCATGAGACTCAGGGTAGACAAAAGATCACAAGTCTAGGAAAGAGGAAACTTGGAAGCTTCTGGAAGGCCCCTGCACAGCTTTATAGAAGGAGTCAAGCACTTTGCTGGTGCTAACAAAGAAAAAACTGCAACCTGACATCTGCTACTGGGATTATGCCTGGGTCTCACACACTGGGCACGCGCTTTGCCACAGAATGAATCCCCAGCCCCAGCTGCATCCCAGCCCCAGGTGCGTCCACAGACCCAACTGCATCCCAGCCCCAGGTGCATTCATAGACCCAAATACATCCCCAGCCCCAGCTGCATCCCCAGACCCTGCTGCTAGTTTGGGAAGCTCCTCGTGGCCAGAGGAGCACCTCTCTTCAACACTTTAGTCTCTGGCTTCTGTGCTGTGCTGGACGGGCTTCAGAGGAGACAACAAGGCCAGAGAAAGAGGCTGCAGAGTAGAGCAGTTTCCTCTAAGAGAAATATCCTCTCCAGGAGGGAGGGGGATGCTCATGAGACTCAGGGTAGACAAAAGATCACAAGTCTAGGAAAGAGGAAACTTGGAAGCTTCTGGAAGGCCCCTGCACAGCTTTATAGAAGGAGTCAAGCACTTTGATGCTGACCACCTATCTAGAAGAGATCCTTGCCCTGTTGAGCTGCCTGCAGGCTGTGCAGAGAGCCAGGATTAGAGCTTTTCTAAGCCATCATGCTGGGGTGGGCTTGTTGGTGATGCAGCTACTTTTTGAGTCTTCCTCCTCCTGTAAGGAACCCCTCATCCATACTCCTTAGCAACCCCAATAAAAGCCCATTAGTTCCCCAAGTTGGGCTTTGGTCTGTCACGGACTCCTTTCTGGCTGAGTAGATGTGTCTTTTCTGCCCTGGAAAAGTCTGTCACACAGCTGATGGTTTGAAAAGTGCCAGCCCAGGTTCACAAAACAATGTGGAAGGGACAATTAGAACAGGGAGGCCAAAACGCAACAACTAGCCCATTGGACTACGGGAGGTTAGCAGTCTATGAATTGCTGGTCCATTCAAAAATAACAAAAGCTGTGTGATGGCTCAGCAGGTAAAGGTGCTTAAGCCTGAGGACAGGAGTTCAATCTCTGGAATTCATGGTGAAGAGATGTAACTCCCACATGGTGTCCCCTGATGCCTCACACATGCAGTGACATAGGCAGACATACACTCAAAAATAAATAAATGAAGTGTAAAAAAGCAATCAAGGGGCTGGAGAGATGGCTCAGCAGTTAAGAGCACTGGCTGCTCTTGCAGAGGACCCGGGTTCAATTCCCAGCACCCACATGGCAGCTAACAACTGCCCATAACTCCAGTTCCAGGGGATCCAATGCCCTCTTCTGACCGCCGCTGGTATTTCACAACATGGTGCACTTACATACATGTAGGCGATACACTGATACCCAAAAAATAAAAAAATATATTTTTTAAAAATAATCAAAATAACCCCAAAATATTCTTACATATGTTGAAGCACTCTCATCTGCGCTCCCAAAGAAAAGAGGTGTGAAGTCCTAATCACTTAGGGAACAATACTTCTCAATTTCAATCACAATGAAGTACTGTATAAAGTAATTGGGAATAGCACATACCTATAATCCCAACATTCAGGAGGTCGAGGCAGGAGGATTACCACAAGTTCCAGGCCAGCTTTAGCTACATAGCATGTAGCAGTCCAACCAGGGTTCCACAGCAAGACCCTGTCTCAAATAAGTAGATAAAGTGATAAGAACAACTATAAGATAATCAGGGGAGGAAAATAAGAAATCACATAAATTGGTTTCCTACTGAGCTGTGGGTTTAATTTCTGCATTTCTTATCCATTTCTGAGTTTTATTGAATAGTCAAATAATAGTCCTTGTTTTTCTCTTCTTGAGTTATTTTGTGGATGTGTTCCGCATTCTAGTTATTTGAAAGTGTTCACTGAGTGCTTGAAGTAAGATATTCTCTGTATGCCTCTCTGTCTCTCCATCTCTCTTATCTCTTTTCTCTCTCCCTCTCTCTCAGAGTCTCATTTAGTTCAGACTTTCCTTGAACTCATGATGTAGCTAATAATGACCTTGAACTCCTGATCCTCCCTCCTCCACCTCCCAAGTGCTGGGATTGCAGGCATGTGCCACTACACCCTGCCAGCCACACTCTTTATTTATAAATAGTATGTGCGTTGACTTACACAAGCAAACACAAACAAATCTACAGTGTGTAAGCCTGACTTGTGGTGGTTTGTGATGCCATGTGCATAACTAAATAGCTACATACAGGAAAATATGTGCATCGTCATATATGGTGATGCATTACATTTAAACACGCTATCCAGGCCCCATATATCTTCATCAGTGTTCTTCCCCAGGGCTGGGACTGGGGGTGAAAGTCTCCTATGACAATGTTCTCATTCTCTTGAGATCATCTGTAGATGGAACCAACACTCAGACTTGGATCAGATGTCAAAAGTAGTGATGTTACACATGTGCAGAGGGCACATGTGAGAAGGAGATCGGCAGAATCCCACACAGGTTCCAAACTTGGAGGAGGTAAGGGAAGAGGCTAACTTGACTTTAAGTGGGTAGAAGGTGGGACTTAGTGAAGGTTCCCAGAGATAGCTCAGACCTCCCACAGCTGGACTTAGTGAAGGTTCCCAGAGATGGCTCAGACCTCCCATAGCTGGACTTAGTGAAGGTTCCCAGAGATAGCTCAGACCTCCCACAGCTGGACTTAGTGAAGGTTCTCAGACCTCCCACAGCTGGACTTAGTGAAGGTTCTCAGAGATGGCTCAGACCTCCCACAGCTGGACTTAGTGAAGGTTCCCAGAGATAGCTCAGACCTCCCATAGCTGGACTTAGTGAAGGTTCCCAGAGATGGCTCAGACCTCCCATAGCTGGACTTCCTATTGCCTTCAAAGGAGGGTGTTGCAAGCTGTGTGTGTGTGTGTGTGTGTGTGTGTGTGTGTGTATGTGTGTGCCATGGAGCACCTATGGAGGTCAGAGGACAACCTGCAGAAGCCAGCTCTCTCCTTCCACCATGTGGAGACTGAACTGAGATTGCAAGTGTTGACAGCAAGCACCGTTACTTTCCGGGCCATCTCACACCCCCAAGCTTTCGTGGGGCACATTAGATACAAAGTAGAAGTGGAGGGGAAGTGAATGTCTTAAGCTGACAGGATCAAACAGGAAAATGGACTTAGATATTTTATTATTATTTCTTATCTAATATTCTGCTTTTTGGGTGGATAGGTAGAAGATGATGATAGATAGAGGATTGATAGATAGATGATAGATAGATAGATAGATAGATAGATAGATAATAGATAGATAGATAGATGTTAGATACATAGATGATAGATAAATATAGGTAGATAATGATTGATAGATGATAGACAAGATACATAGATAGATATATAGATAGATAGACATGATAGATAGATAGATAGATAGATAGATAGATATAGACAGACAGATGATAGATAGATCGATCGATAGATGATAGATAGACGATAGATAGATAGATAGATAGATAGATAGATAGATAGATAGATAGATAGATGATAGATAGATAGACATAGATAGAAAGATAGGTGATAGGTAACATGTTGGTGTTGTATTGTTTGTTGTATAAAAATACAAGATAATTGGATTTTCGGTGTACATTGTGTTTTAAAGTCCTGTTTCACGGCTAATGGTTTGAGCCACTGTTCATCTTTCTCTCACATTAATAATCCTGATTTTGCACTCTATATTCTCTGGCTTTATTTTGTCCCACACTTTTATTTTGTTCTTTCTGATGACATTGATTTAGAAAGATGTTTAATTCAGGATGAAATTTGATTTCATTGTTGGATCCAATTTAGTTTTTTGTAGTGGAATTTATTTATACACATGCTATCAAAGCATTTTATTTTATATTTGGTTTCCTATCATAAATGTGTCCTGTAAACAGGCTCTTCTGGCTCCTCACTTTATCAGATAAAGGTTTATCTTGTCAAACTTCCTGTTACCTGTCTGCTCTTATGTTTATCTGATTTTATATGTATATAAATATATATTTGTCTGAAAACATATAAACTATCAATTTATATATTTTAAAGATTTATTTTTAATTATGTGCATATGTCGGGGGGGGATGTGTGCCCATGAACACGGTACTCGTGGAGGCCAGAAGGGGGCATCTGATCCCCTCCACATGGAGTTGCAGGTGGCTGGGAGCTGCCCTATGTGGGAACTGGAAACTGAACTTGCATCCTCTGTAAGGACAGTATGTGTTCTTGACCACCGAACCACCTCTCCAGCCTCAGTTAATAGATTCACATTAACTTATTGCATTTACAACTTAGATCCTCTCTTCATAACTTCAACAGCTCCTGTCCTTGGAACTTGAAGAAAGGTCAGTACAGCAGTCACATGCACTCGAATCATATCTCTTTCCATTTTGGTCCCCGTGGAGTGATGTAGTCATCCAGTATCTTTAACTGATGAATCATAGTGAATGAGGTCTCCATGGAGAATATCTGCATCGCCCTAATCTTGAAGAGTAAATTTGCAAGTTAGATCTTCGGGGTACAGCATCCCCTCTTCCGTTGCTACGTGAATCTGTCTATGTATCAGTTTAATAGACTCACACACAGTCATCAGGTGCACCACGTACATTTTCCTAGCTCCTGTAACATTCTCCATCTATGAAGTCCAACAGCTTTTTTTGGTATGTCTCAATACGTTTTCCTAGCTCCTGTAACATTCTCCATCTATGAAGTCCAACAGCTTTTTTTTGGTATGTCTCAATACACATTGATTTATATCCACTTTAAAAATTCAAATACTGTATGATTTAAAACAGCACCACTGAGACCTGGGGAGATGGCTCAGTGACTAAGAGCACTGACTGCTCTTGTAGAGGACCTAGGCTTGGTTCCCAGCACCCACATGGTCGCTCACAACTGTCTCTGTAACTTCAGTTCCAGGGGATCTGATGGCCTCTTTTGGCATCTTACCAGTATTATATGATATGAGTGCACTTACATACATGTAAGCAAACACTCATACATATAAAATAAAAATAAACGAATAATAAAAAATAAAATAACACCATGTTGAGCATTGCTCTTCTAGTCCTCCTAGAGGGTGTATTTTTAGAAATAATATCTTTATTTTCTTCCCAACTAATGTACCACTGTTTTCTAACTTATAAAATCTATCTTAAAGTCAAAGTATTATATTAGCTAGTTGATTTACCCACAGGCACTATTTTTGTTTCACATTATTAAATTGTATAAGCATCCATACTGTCCCTCAAACTAAAAAAGTGTTTTGATGTTTATTACTGCTTCACACCACTGCTATTCCTAAAGAACTTCTGTTTCAGAGTTTGAAGCTGCACTAACAACATGTAATCATCTACCACTGTTTATTATTTTATGTGCGTTGTTATGTAGTTGCAACATTTCTCCCAGGAAGAAGGAGTGGGGCTCATAAGACTCAGAAAGCTCATGAAACATGAAGGTTCAGGAAGCCCAGGATGCAGAAGGCCCCACCCCAAGGTCAGAGAAGCAGCAAACGGCTGCTAGGAGAGGAAGAGAGGAGGCTCTCTAGTGGGGCTGCCTGCACATTGGTCCTGGCGCTCTGAGGGTGCAGCTTTCCTGACAGGCCCCACACACTGCACCACCTTTCTATCCTCCATTCTTCGACAGAGACATCAGTTCACCAAACTGGACAGATGTGAGTGGAATCTTTCCTTTGCTCAGGCATCACTGCCCTGTCTGAGGTGAGCAGACATTCATTCAGTCCCTGAAAAAAGTCACACAACACATGGAAACATTCTCAGCAAGAATATTTTACTCTTGCATGGCAAACATCTTTTAGTAACTATGGTTAATGTTTTAAACTGGTACTAATTTTAAAATAAATAATTCCACTTCATACTTGATGAGAGCTTTATTGGTATGACTTTTGCAGGTCCTAAAAGTCGCTGCTGTTACATTTGAAGCAGGGCCGTATAATGGTAACTCCACCTAATACGATGATGCCTTCAACGTCTCCAGCAGAAGGCCAGCACTCATCACCCATGGATCCCCATATCCACACAGTCCTGAGAACCGCTCCTCTGCTTCCGTGTCTGTGGTTTGCCTGTTCTGTTTGACGTCCATTTTTCACTTTGTACGATGTCTCCATGAAGGTGTCTCTCAGCATTTTGTGTTTTCGCAGCAAATGAAATTCCTTCTGTTTGAACCACTCTTTGGGTGATGAACACTGGGGTTGTTACCACCCTTTGACTATTATTAGTTAATGTTATTATTTCATCATAGTCACAGGAAGTCAATGAACACACAATGACTATCTTTTTTTCTAAGAATTTTACAGTTGTAAATGCTCGTTTGTGTCTGCAGTCCACATTCCATTCATGTTGTAGCTCAATGTGAGGCGTGGATTCAAATTCTTTCTGGTTTTTCTGTGTGTTTATCCTGTCATCCCAGTCATATCTGTTAAAAAAAAAAAAAAAAAAAAAAAAAAAAAAACACTCTTTTCTCCTTTTAGTTCTCCTTGACACTTTGTCGTAAATTAACTGACCATAAAAGTGAACAGTTCCTTCTAGACTCAATTCTGCTTCATCGGTTTACATTTCTGTGCTCATTTCAGGACCACAACATACTTACAGCCGCCGTGGCTTTGCAGGAAGTTTGGAAATCGGGAAACGGGAATTCTCCAGCTTGTTCTTTCACTGTCCTGGCTACTCTACGTCTTCTGCATTTCAGTATCTAGTCTAGTTACAAATTTGAGTTTGTCAACTTTTCAATGTATCAAAACAAAAGAAATGGTATCTTATCGGGGATGTGAGGAACATGTAACGAGTTCAGAACATGGCTATCCCGAGGCTTTCAACTCTCTCAATCCAGGAGGATACATACATACCTCCCTAATGTTTTTTCCTGTAATTTCTTTCAGCTTTGTTTATAGCGTACAGTACACAAATCTTATACTTCTTGTTTAATGTAATTTTTCCTATTTTTAGATTTTTACTTTCGGTGCAAAGAAACATGTAATGACAATAAAAATTGAATGAATATTGATCTCTAAGGCATAGGAACATAATTGCTCATTGAGTATTCATCTTTAGCATATAGTAGCATAGTGTTCACTAAATACTGATCTTTAGGACGTAGGTACATAATTGCTCACTGAAGGTTAATCTTCAGCACACAGAAGTTTAATTGCTAACTGAGTATTGGCCTTTTGCTCTGCCCCCTGCTGAACCTGGCTCTGGTTCTAGTAGGTTATTATGAAGATTCCAGTACATTCTATACATAGTTATATATAATCTGTGAATAGACATAGGTTTACTTTTTACTTTTTAAGCTAAATGCCTTTAATTCCTGTTTCTTGCCTAAGTTCCATAGATCGAACCTCCAGTCCAGTGTCAAACAGGAGCAGCAAAGATGAACTTTCCTGTCACTCTGCAAATTTTACTGTGTAGCATGTTTTTGCTTCTATTTCCATTACTATCTCTTTATGCCAATTTGATATTTTCATATCATTTCAATTTCCTACATTTTAGGTGTTCTCTGTTGTGGATTATAATTAAAACCTTCAAATACTCTATCTTGAATTAATTTAATTTCATAGTACAATCACCTGTTACATAATCACAGGTACATATTTTTAAGAAATGACCAATCATTAGGTGATTTTGCCAAACTTCATAGGGTGTATTTACTTAAACTAAGAAAGTGGCCATCTCATTTGACAACACAGTCTTAAGGGGACCATTGCCATGAACACGGTCCATCACTGACCAAAATACAAGTGTGCAGTCCATGACTGTCCTTCAATTCAGTTCATTCGCTTTTCCATATATGCTAATTTATGTTCCTGCAAGTTACAGTACTATACTTTATAAACACATCAATGTTGATTTTTAATTATCATTGTGTGTAATTGTCTCTTAAGTAATCAGTTAAAAAGGAACAGATCAGAGTCACTTTGCAGTGTCCTCCCTGTTTGCCTATGCAATCAGCTCTTCTGGCCCTCGGCTTCCACATGTGCACTCAAGTTTTATTAGTTTCTGTCCATCCTCTCTTGGAGTCAGCTTAGAGAATTCCGTTTATTATGTCTTGTAGGACAGGTTGTTAGTGATGCCTTTCTGTCTACTTTTGTTTACCTGGGAAATCTTCAGCTCTCCTTTGCTGTGTAAGAGTTTTGTCCAATACAGAATTGGTCTGATTATCTTTCACTTTCAATGTCTGAGAGAGTCCACGCACTGATTTCTGGCCCGATGGCTCACTGAGTTCGTTGTTCATTTGTTTTGGCTGAAGATCTTGTTTGTTTGCTTCTGAGACAAGGTCTGAAGTGCAATCCTCCTACCGAGGCTCCCGCCATCCCTGGCTTGAACTTCATGGTTAGCTGGTCTCTTACTATCCTTTGATCCTGTTGGATTCTTTTCTCTGGCTTCAGTCAAGATTCTGTCTCTTTGACTTTAACACTTTGAGGGTAATTAGCCTCATTAATGAATGTCCAAGTTTATCAATGTTACAACTGAGCTTCTCTGTTAAACAGACTAGTGTGTTTTTCTTTCACATTTTCATTTAAATGTGGGAATGTTGAGTCATTTTTCTTTCAAATCTTCTGTAGTCCACATTAAGCCTGTTTGTTATTTTTGTGAAGTCCCATTGTGTTAGCTAGTTTTCTTGTTGCTGTGACCTTTTCTTAAGGAAGAAAAGAAGGTTTATTTTGGCTCATTTGAGAATCCAACCCACAATACCAGGACAAACATGGCTGCAGAAACAAGAGGTGACATGTGAAGTTTAGGACATATAGCATGAACAGGAATTGCAGAAGTCCTGTGGAATCTCACGGCCCACCACGGTGACCTGCATCCTTCAGTGAGGCTTCACCTCCCAAAGCTTATGTAACCTTCCAAAGTAAGGACCTGAGCTATAGTTCAGTAGTAGTATGTTTGGCTAGCATGTGTGAGGTCCTAGGTTCAAACTCCATTACTGGTAACCAAAACAGGGCCACTAGCTGGGGACCAAGCGTCCAAACACATAAGCCCACAGGAGACATTTAACACTCAAACTACCTCACCCACAAACTCCTCAAGATGTTCACATTTTCCTTCTTTTTCTTCTTGACACTGGAAAATCTCACCAGCTATATCTTCACATGATCTGGTCCTTCAGATTTGCTGTGGGGCCTTTACTATGAATACTTGGTTATTGGCATTTCTGACACGATAATGTGCCCTTGTCTCTTTGGCTACTGTTGCTGTAATAATAAATGCACATAAAGATATGTTATATGGTTTGCCTGGTAGCACAAGAGACCCAGAGAGAATTCTGGTGACAAACTGGCATAGTCGGTAGGATAAACGAAGCACAGCCTTGGGGATGTGGGTCTTGGAAAGCAGTGCTGTTCCCGCTGCCCCTGTGGTGGGTCAGCTGGGCTCTGAGTCCCAAATCCAGGAGCAGCTGCCAGGAGCCCGGGGGGAAGGCAATCAAACCCCATACGATTAATGGGTTAGCAATAGTCACATGGGTCATACAATGGATTATAAAATCTATAACTAAAAAGAGGCCAGCGACGCAGAAGCGTGGGCCACAGCTATGTTGTAAATGTGGGGGTATGTTGCAGGTATGTGAAGATTTGTTAAAGGTTACCCAAAGGCTAGAAAAACTTGTACCTGCTTTGGACCGGAATGGAGAGCCCAGAGAGGGGGCGTGGCCACTTTGCATAATAAAAGCTGTGCCCCAGGCCAGGGAAGCTGAGAAGGCCAGGGAGGTGCTGGCAGATCCAGTTGCAGAGCTTGACACTTTAACTTGTGTAAGGTCCATGGACTCAGAGGAAGAGACAGATAATAGTAAAAGGGAAAATGACCTAAAAATAAAAGTAGCTAAAGCTGCCCCTCAGATTCAACCATTAATACAAAAAGGGGGGAAAAAAGCTAACAACACTGTGTCTAGGAAATATTCCATGCTGGAACTGTTATAACTAGGAAAAACTTACAAGCAAGTGATCAGAGAGCCCCTAGCCATGTGAGAGTATGGGACATGGGAGGAAATGACATCAGTCTAAGTCCTTCAGAAGCTTCACAGCAGAGTTATATAATCATACATCCATCCTTGCAACATAGGCTGTTCAACCTAGGCCAATGCAGGGGGCAGCGGTCCTTAATGGGATGACTGGTTGAAGGCATTATAGATACATGGTCCTCACCAAAGGAGACTAACATGATTAGCAGGGATAAAGAAGGGGCAGGCATTACTGAGAGAACTATGAATGAGAAAAGCAATATATGATGTCCAGTTCACTGGGACAGATAAGATTGTGCTCACCAGAGATATGAAGGAAAGCTTAATTCAACTGGGACCTCGAGAATGGTATGGACCTTTAATGGTTTTGCTAAGCCCTTTGATGGGACAGGATCTTTGTAAAGTGAGACAGGCTTTGGCAAACCTAAATGATTCTGACCAGCATGTAAAACATGTCTGTAAAATAAAAGAACACCCTATAAGAGATATGAAAAAGACCAAACTAAAGAAACGGTCCACTTGGGTTACTCAAAGACAAATATGGCAAGACTTATGTTGAGCCCAAATTCCCAGAGAAAAAATTGATAGAAAACCAAATTCAGTACTAAGGCGTTTCTGGAAGGCTTTAAAACCAGAAGAACAGTTTACAAAAGACATTCAAAGGTTAAAAACTGTCCTGGGGTGGTTAAGAATCCCCAAGGATTAAATAAGATGCATTTCTCTTCTGATAAAAACTATACTAGGGGAGGAAGCAGGTTTTCCCACCAAGTTCTCCCCCAACAGCCAGGTGTGGTCAGTGGAGAAATGACAGATATGGCTACAGTCAGGAGGCAGACCCAGGGCCTGCCCTACTCAGGGAACCAACAAGTGCAGCAGGGACGGGAGAAGCCCCTGCCTCTTTAGCCCAGTGCAGGGTCAGGCAACTGGAGCCAACACCTGTAAGTGTATCAAGAATAAAAGAATACAAAGAGACTCCATGTAAAATCCTCCAATTGTGAAATGACTCCAAAGGGGTAGCTAAAAATGATAAAGAGGTAATCAAATTACTGCCTTGTACCCATGCTATGGTACCTAACAAGGAGATATGAAGAAAAGAGTTAATATGAATGGACAAAACCTTTCCATGCTATGTGAGACCTTGTCTATAATTGATTTAAGTGCTGGATAGCTTTAGCGTCAACTTGACACACCTGGGCTGAGGGAGCCTCAATTGGGGAATTGCCTCCATAGGCGTGAACTGTGGCCATGTCTGAGGGGCATCTTCTTGATTGTTGAGTGATGTGGGAGGGCCCAGCCCACTGTGGGTGGTGCCATCCCTGGGCAGGTGGGCCTGTTATATAAGAAAGCAGTCTGAGCAGTGGCCAGGGGAGCAAGCCAGTAAGCAGCATTCCTCCATGGCCTGTGCTCCAGCTCCTGTCTCCAGGTTCCTGCCCTGAGTTCCTACGTTGGGCTCCCTGATGAACTACGACCTAGAAGCTGTAAGATGAACAAACCCTTTCCTCCCCAAGTTGGTATTGGTCAGAGTGTTTTTTCATAGCAATGGAGAAACAAACTAAGACAACATATAATGTTAACCTTCCTTCGAGTGTTTTATAGACGTAAAACACATTTGAAACATACCTGAAGAAGCAAAGGCAGCTATAGCTGTAAGATTCTTGGGAGTTTTATGGTTTGGTCAGATAAAAACGGAGGCTCCCAAACTATACAACTATTAAGAAAATCTACAGTACCGGGGTGGGTTGACCCCCATGAGCTGTTGGTCAGAGAGATCCTAGCGGTCCTCAAATTCACCAAGGCTATTGCCATTAATGTCAGTTGTACACTAGAAAGGTCGGTAAGGCCATGGTGCTGAAGACACTGCATGATCTGAGCACAGGAGAAGAAGAGATGGAGCTGAGACTAAGTCAAAAAACTCCATGCCACTGGATGGACGACGTTCATAGTACTAGAAGGTGCTATGCAGATGGTTGAGGAAGAAGGGATCCCCTATGATTCTACTCAATGATGGACCCCGCATGCTACACACTATGGACATGCCAAGCAATACCTGCAAGTGCAATAATGGCTCGACCAACACACATACAACTGACAAATTTCTAATTGGATAAGGCCCGCTCCTAGGAGTGGAACACACATCTGGTGCTGTAGACCAGGCC
>NW_008349770.1:1142397-1148459 GCF_000622305.1 Nannospalax galili | reverse complement strand
GCTTAAAGACCAATAATAGGGAGGCCCAAGAAGTCACTATCTAGCCATAATATGAGAGAGATCACCCTACATCTGTCACCCCCTCCAAGGCCCAGGGACCTTAGCAGAAGATTGGCAGAAAGATTGTAAGAGCCAGAGGAAGGGGTGGAGTGTGTTCTCCAGGGGTTCTGGTTCCTCCAAGGGGCAGGGCCTGCTGTGGAGAATTGACTGTGGAGAGTTAGCCACGAAAGGAGGGGCTTGTGGTGCCATCTTGGGATGGGAGCCGCAAAATGTCAGGAACACAGCAGTGGGCATGGGGAATGTGCAACAGCCGGTCGTACTCAAGGACAGAATGGCCTGGCATTTATGGACCTGGGGGGAGACTACTGGCCCCTGAGGCTAGGGGTGACTATGGGCGTGCCACGGGAGCCATCTGGTATGGCGGGCTCTGAGCTGCGGCGCACAGCTGGGTGGCATGGAGCTAGGCACTGGGTGTTTGTTTCATTGTAAGTCACTCCCCTCCCCCCATGATAATAAATGCACATAAAGATATGTTATATGGTTTGCCTGATAGCACAAGAGACCCAGAGAGAACTCTGGCGACAGTGGTCCAATATCTGGGACTCCTTAGAGAACACTCGCATTGAATATTTTTCCCACTTATTAGTTACACTTTTCTTCCTCTTTACACATCTTGGTTTTTGTCATTAAAAATTGATTTTTATTGCTTTTATGTTTATTTTGTATGTATGAGTGAATTGCCTGCATGTGTGTAATTGTACCCCTGTCATGCAATGCCCATGGAGGTCAGAAGAAGGCATCAGATCCCCTGGGAACTGGAGTTACAGACAGTTGTTAGCTGCCATGTGGGTGCTGGGATGCCCATGTCCTCTGCAGAAGGACATGGGTTCGGTCCAGTCTCCAAAAGTGTATATTTTATGTGAAAGACCATGGGAGCTCCTGAAATTAGAAACCTCTTACAGAGATGGATGTGGTTGTGTTTCACTGAGGTAGTGGTGACTGTGAAGTGACTAATTCCACAGAATTTCTGCCCTTGTCCGTTCTAATCACTAAAGTCTTTTCTTCATTATCACAGTCATCTGTCAGTGTTTGGACACAGCTCTTGTAGGGACCTGAACCAGTAATGACCTTCTCTGGGTTTTCAGTCTGCCCACATCTCTGTGTCATTTTCTGGATATTTCCTTTAAATTGACTTTTTTTCTCGTTTTTATTAGTTCTTTGAGAATTTCATACAATGTGTTTTGATCATAATTCTCCTCCCCTCCAACTCCTCCTTTCCTACCCACTGGACTTTGTATTCTCTCCTTCCCTCTCTCCCTCCTCCCTCCCTCCTCCCTCCCTCCTTCCCTCCTTCCTCCCTCCTTTCCTCCCTCCTTCCCTCCCTCCTTCCCTCCCTCCTTCCCTCCCTCCTTCCCTCCCTCCTTCCCTCCCTCCTTCCCTCCCTCCTTCCCTCCCTCCTTCCCTCCCTCCTTCCCTCCCTCCTTCCCTCCCTCCTTCCCTCCCTCCTTCCCTCCCTCCTTCCCTCCCTCCTTCCCTCCTTCCGTCCCTCCTTCCTCCCTCCTTCCCTCTGTTCCTTCCTTCTTTCCTTCCTTTTAACCCACTGAGTCCAACTTGTGCTACTCTTGGGTATATGGCCATCCATTGGCGCATGGTCAACTTACCAGGGGTCACAAACTTAAAGAAAACTGACTCTCCCTCTCCCAGCAGCTGTCAACTCTCAGTGACTCCTCAGCTAGGGCTGGGGCTCCTTGCTTACCTCCCCCATCCATGCTAGGATTTTGCTGACTTGAATTTGCACAGGTCTTGTACATGCAACTGCCCTGGGGTGTCCAGACAACAGCTTCCTGTGCTCATCCACCACTTCTGGCTCTCACGACCTTTCTGCCCCTCTTCAGAGATTGTCCCTCTGTGCTCTTTTTTAACTTTTACAAAAACTTTACTGAGAATTTCTTACATGCATACAAGGTGTTTTGATCAAATCCATGCCCACTCCCTCCCTTCCAACATTCTCCCCTCTGATAAGGTAACCCTAAAATCTTTTAAAGATTTGATACAAGCTCCCAAATTCTTTTGACATTTTGACACCTTGGGCCTTTGGAACGGAGTATGTTGCTAACAGGCCCACAGACATTTTGACTTTTAGCCAAGAAACTGGCTACATTTCTTTGGGTCTTTTTACACTAACTGTCTAGCCAACTCCTACCTCCTATTCTTATCACACCATCCTCTGAAGGAGTTAACCAAATTGCCAATAGGGAATAGGGATGCAGACCGCTCTGGCTTCTTCCGTGCTGAACAGGGACGCAGGGTGAGGCAACTGGAGTACCCCTTCAGTGGGTCTAAAAGAGTCCCAAATTGCATAACTCTTATCTCTAAGAGAAAGAAAGTCCTTGAATCGTGAACGGGAGATGTGAAGGGGAAGTAAAGGCAAGAGTAATCAGCATTACAAGTTCTAGACAGGGAACTAGAAAAAAGTCAGAATAGGGCAATTTTCAAATGTTCATATGAGAGTCCACTGGAGTCTCTTGACAAGGACTTCCAAAAGCATCGCTCTATTGGATTCCTCCTCATTTTGCCCTCCATGTTCTTAATACAAAGAATCTGTCCAGCTTTGTCTAATCTGCTAAGATGGTGCAGGGTCCTTTTAATTTCTAACATTTTACATTTCAGTAATAGAATTCTGATGTATTTCTTCCTGAATTCATTTTGTCTCATTATTTTAATATTAATTTTCTGCTTATTCCTCATGGTCATCCCTCATTCCTCGTTCCCTCATTCCTAGGGTAACTCTGTTAAGTCTCTGTAGAGCTACAGTTCTGGAATTTACTAAGTATGTCTAGTAAAAACAAAATCCAACTATAGCAACCCAATTTCTAGGTGGCTTTGGGATCTTAACCTAGTGACTCATATTTATCCGGAGTCATCAAATATTATTACCCAATAACTATAGATAACTCTGCATGTAGATAACACAGATACAGACAGATTTTTATATACAGATGTCCTAAGCAAAAGAATTTAAGTTAGAAAGTATACAGAAAAAATCAAAGTGTATTAGTTTGTTGGAATTACATAGTCATTGGTAATGAAACTTCCAAATAACTTTTATGGCCTAATATATTGTTTATAATTCAATATTAAATGAATTTTCAAGATAAATATGGTTTATATCATGATTTCATAAAATATTAACATTTTAAATGAAATTTCAGAATAAATATGGTTTATGCAACTATTTCCAACTATTATGAAATTATTTACTTATAACATATAAAAACAAAAGAAAGGATATATTCTAAATATGAGGCCATGGAAATTATTTTAATCATCTTCTTTAAAATTCAGTGAAATTTCTACACAAAAATTTATTAAGCTTCAAGTCATATTTCAAATGAAATGAATTTGAAGTAAAAGGAAAATCTCTTGAGGTTTCTCGTGTTTGGGGAACAATCGTCCGCACAGCTCTTTCTCCTGCAGCGGGTGAGCTGTCTTCCTGAGTATTTTCTCCTGGGCAGTTAGCAGTTTGTTTCTGTAGCTGTCAGATTGTCACAATATTTTCCTTAGAGATGGGAGCACAGAGCCATCTTACATCTTTCAGTCCTCTGAACACAATCCCAGGGGTGAGCTCATGACGGATATTTAAGTTCTCGGAAAGGTTGGTAGTACTTCGCCTGTGTCATGACAACTGACAGCCTGTGCAATATTCTAATGATGGTAAGGGCAAAAGTCTGGACTAGTCACAATGTAGACTTAGTCTTCTGACATCATTTACCTAAGTCAACGATAACTGAATGAGTTCATATCAGACTTATTAAAAACAATAACCAGATAATGGGTTAATAATTGAGAGCAGTCCTGTGTAAAACTTTGGTTAACACTCTTCAGAGCTGTCACCGTTAACTTTTCCTCTCTAGCGTTTTAGTGAAGTATCACTCATTATCATTCTTTCCTACAGAAACAATTTTCCTTAACAATTACACTGATAATACAATTTCTTGTTGGCATGCCAAGTGATTAGTCCTCTGTGTAGACCTGGCTTAATTTAAACATACTAATCTTTTGCACTTTTCAAGTAGGAATGAGACATCACCTAACAGATAATTAGCTTCTTCAGTTCCACATCACATCTCACAAATGATGGGGAGAGACTGAATCCTGTGTCAGACAGAAATGTCAGTCCATGGGCTTCACTGCAAGCCATCATGGGAAGTCAGTTAGCATAACTGTTTTTCTCAGACAGAGAACTTTAAATGTTTGTATGAGTTTAGAAGCTACAAAGTCAGGTGTGGGGAAATATAACAGAAATTAGAATCTTTTTATGAAAAAATTTTATTGAAATTTTGTATTTCATACACAACATCTGAATCATCTTCATACCCCTGTCCCACTGACATGCTCCCATAGCCCCCCACTGGAATGTATGTATTCTGTCATTTGTGTTAAAGCCTATGGAGTCAAGTGAGGAGCTCATTGGAAGTTCATCCACTGAGGTCTAGTCAGCCTATCTAGAGTCCCTCCCTTTAAGGAGATCAGCTCTTCCTTACCCAGCAGTAATCAGCTGCCAATAGTTCTTTGGCAAAGATTGAGGCCTGCTGTCCATTTCCACAGTTCTGTGCTGGGTTTTTGTCTGCCTGTGTTTGCATGGGTCTTGTGCATGCTGACACCATTGCCGTAGGCTCATATGAACAAGGTCCTGGGAGCCTGTAGGACCATTTCCACACGGCCATGCACCTCCTCCTGGCTCTTACAGTCTTTCTGGCCCCTCTTCCACAATGGTCCTTGAGCCCTGGGTGGGTGGAGTTTAAGAGAAGAGTTCTGTCCAAGGTCCGACAATCTGCAGAAACCAGAATCTTTAACTTTGATAGAAGATGGACTCTTGAATGAGCAAGCAAAGTGAAGAACAAATTGTGACTTGGCTCTTTGACTGATTTTGATTTGCTTTCCCCTGGGACGAGGCCGAACAGCACAGACACTGCTGAAGACGGAGTGTCTCCGATGGACTGTGTTCTTGTTGAATGGCTCATCTTCAGAGCAGTCAAGACAAGCACTGATGATCCCAAACAGACAGGTTCAGCCAATGCAGCAAATCCAGGGTCTGTGCATGGGCAGAAGTGACTTGTGAGTAGGTTTTAGACCAGTTTGTTCATGGCCAAACTCCAGCCAAAGAGAAATGGAGCATTAAAACCAATAATATGGAGAAGTGTCTGGCAGTTGTGAGGCTAGGTCATAATTAGGTTATGAGATTAGTTCATACAAGCAAAATGGAATTATCACATGGACCGAGCTGTAGGTAGAAATAGAGGTAGGATTGTTATCGCCATTATCCAAGCAAGGATAATTGGTTGATATCAGTAAATTATAACTCAACTCGCTGAATAAAGGCAACAATAAATTAGTATAGATATAAACCAAGAAGTTGAAAGTTTGATTAGAGGAGCAGTAGTGTGGTCTCAGACACCTGTGCACAAATAATTACAAAATGTAAGAACATTACTGTACCAATTACTTTTTAAAAAATATTTTATTATTTTTACGTCATGTGTATGCATGCATTGCCTGCATGTAGGTAAGTGCACCCATGTTGTGCAATGCCCATGCAGGACAAAAGAGGCTGTTGGATCCCCTGGAACTGGGGTTACAGACAGTTGTTAGCTGCCACGTGGGTGCTGGGATTTGAAGCCGGGTCTTCTGCAAGAACAGTGTTCTTAACTGCTGAGCCATCTCTCCAGCCCCAACTGATAAAACTGTAACCAAAACCAACGTGGGGAGGAAAGGGTTTATTTATCTTGCATTTCCACGTGCAGCTCCTCTTTGAGGGAAGCCAAGGGAGGAACCTAGGGGCAAAAACCCAGAAGCAGGAGCTGAAGGAGAGGCCACAGGGGGAAGATGCTCACTGACCTGCTCCCCCCACCTGTGCCCAACCTGCCTTCTTTTCTTTTTTAGTTTTTATTTATTATTTATTTATCTATTGTGAATTTCATACAGTGAATTTCATCATATTTAGATCCCCTCTTATAGTTGTACCTTCCCTTTTTAACATGCCCAACAAATTTCAGCACTCT
>NW_008349770.1:1102819-1141903 GCF_000622305.1 Nannospalax galili | reverse complement strand
TGCCCTCTGGTGTAGGATCATCCATTGGAGTCCAGTCACCTACTGAGAGTCTCACCCTTAAATGAGATTTACTGACCGAAACTTTAATATTTTTCAGGGATGGATACCGCTCTACCCAGAAGCTCTGGGCGTCACAGAGAGCTATCTTCACACTCCAACTAGATGAATTTGCCCTTCAAATACTCCCGTTAATGGACTGTCCTCTTTGCCACAAAGCTGAAATCCATGGGTGTAAGGCTCCTGGAACAGGCATGTGAGTCCCCTGGCACCACTATAAATAATAATCATCCATTCTGCAATGCTCTGGTTTGTCTCCCTAGAATGTTGAGTCTTTCTAGTATGGAAGTTCATTTTCCAAAAAAGAGCAATGCTTTCCTAAGGAGACAACAATGAGGCTTCTAGAAAATGGACAGTTAGGGTTGCAAACTGGTCATCTGAAGTCCACATCCATCAACCTGTGAAGATGTGTGTCACCTGGTGGGGTGGAGGGATGACTCATCTTTGTACCAGAGGAATTATCTGAGCATTGATGAACAAGGGACCTGAACTGGCTAGTCTCATCGCTGTGGCCCAATATCTCACAAGAAGCATCTTAAGTGATAGACTCTCCACATCCATCATGGACACAGCCCATCAGAGGGGGGAAGGCTTAGCAGCAGCGGGTCCATGGCAGTAGTAGATCTGATGACTGCTTTCTCACATTGACAGAACAGGAAGCAGAGACAGCAACAGGAGCTGGGCTTGCCTATAAACATGAACTCTCCCAATGCATACCCAGTGGTCCAGTTCCTCCACATAGGCCGACCTCCCAAGGTTCCACAACCCCTAAAACAATGCCACCATCTGTGAATCAAATGTTCAAACACATGTGCCTGAGGGAGACAATTCACATCCAAAACATAATAGGGGGCTTGGGAGATAACTCGGTGGTTAAAAGCCCTTGTAGCTCTTTCAGAGTACCCAGGTTCAGTTCTCAGAACCCACATGGCAGTTCACAGCCAAATGAAACCCCAGTTACAGGGGATTTGATGCTCTCTTCTGGTCTCCATTGGAACTGCACACATGTGGTATACATACATGGATACAGACAAACACTCATACATCTAAAATAAAAATAAATAGATCTAGCTGGGCATGGTGGCACATGCCTTTAATTCCAGCACTCAGGAGGTAAAGGCAGATGGATCTCTGTGAGTTCAAGGCCTGCCTGCTCTACATAGTGAGTTCCAGGCCAGCTGGAGCTACAGGGAGACCCTGTCTCAAAAAGACCAAACAAACAAAAAACCTAATAACAAAAATAAATAAATCTGTTTTGAAAACATAATAAGGATGAGGTCTAGAAACACAAGTCAAGGTCTTCTCTAGGCTCTGCCTTGATATTTTCAGATCCAAAAGTAAAGGTTAATGGGAAATTGAACTGAGGACAGACAGATCTCAGTGTTACAGCCCTTGCTTAGCATGTGTGAAGCCCTGGGTTCAATCCCCAGTACTAGAACAAAAAGTTAATAGAAAATTATAAGGGGCTAGAGAGATAGCTCAGCAGTTAAGAGCACTGGCTGCTCTTGCAGAGGACCCTGGTTTGGTTCCCAGCAGCCTCATGGCAGCCAACAACCATTCCTAACTCCAGTTCTAAAGGATCAACACCCTCTTCTGACTTCTGCAGGCACTGCACTCATACACATAAAATAAAATGGAATATATATTTTTTAAAAATAGAAAACGATAACAAATGAAAACTAATTAGCTAAAGCTAGCTGGGCTCATATGTTCCAGATCCCACTGTTCTCAAACCATGTCTAATTTAATTCATTATTGTGACTACGTGTGCAGAAGAGGGGGCATTGATTTGGTTTGCCATGTCTTCCTTCCCTATGGTTTCTGTAAGTCTATAGTTTTCATTTATCTTTGTCTCAAGTTAAGAATTCAAGGTCTTAAGCCACGTGGCTCAGTGGTTAAGAGCACTGGCTGCCCTTGCAGAGGACCTGGGTCAGATTCCCAGCACCCACACTGAGCAGCCTAACAAGCACCTGTAACTCCAGTTCCATGGAATCCAATGCCCTCTTCTGACCTCCAAAGACATTGCACAACACGGGGTGCACATACACACATGCAGACAATACACTCATATATAAAAAATAAAATAAATTTTATGAAGTAATTATGAAACTGAACAAAATAAAAATTTTAAAATATTTTAAACATCTCATCACTTTTTAAAAATTATCAGTTTCTCCACTGCTGATGAAATGGTGAGGTCCACCCCATAATCTGTAATTTGGATTCTTTGCATGATATTGCAATACAGTGCCCTGCCTTTAGCAGCCATGGCTCCACATTTAATGGACATTTCTACAACGGGTTTGAACTGGAACTAATAAATGTGTACTTTCCTAAACTTTGTCAGCAAGTAATCTACCATAAGGATTCCATTCCAGTAACTTCTTCCAGGAAAAGAAAAGATCAAGCTAATTTGTGTTATCCAGTTATTTTTTTAATAACTGTCACCAAAAGATGCATGTTCCCTGTAAAAATGTCTGGATGAATCCCAATTTCAAAACTCTTTCTAAACAGATAGTATATTCAATTACTTCCCTTATCTTTCTGACACAAGAGAAATATTGTAAAAGACTTTAATACGGATTTATTAATCCCATCTGCCTGGCAGTGAGACTGAGATTTCCAGTCATCTACCTATGTTTCATCTGGAAATCTTTCCACATGTGCAGAGATCCAACAACCCGCAGTACAGAATACAGTCCTGATGGTAAAGTTCCAAAGGGTCTTTGTAAGCTAAAGTCCTTCAAAATTTGAGATGGGTAAGAAGAAAGTAATACAAACTATTAGTCATGAAGTCAAGGAGATGTCCTATCTTATCAAAGAAATGAAGATCTCTGCAAGATCCAAAATGACCTTTAATAACTCCTAGATTTCACGCATTTCAGAAAGATTTAATATCTCAGATAAAATCTTATGCTTTAATATAGATTTGGGGAAGAGACTAAAACAAGCTTTTTGTTGTTTTATTTTGTTGTTGTTTTGCTTTAATGTTTATACATGAAAAAAAATCTTGGTGTTAGAACTTTATCTCATTTGAATAAAAATGTATTGTTTTGAGCTTTGGACAGGTCCTCAGTGGCAAAATGAAATATATATACTTCAGTAGGACGTATATATTCAGCAGGTATTTATAGTCTCCTGTTCACCGGGAAGTCTTTAAGCTGTTAGGACTGTAGCATCTACAAGACTTCTAAGATCCCAGAGTCCACAGAGATGAAATTCATGAGGCTTTTATTCCAGGGGAAAGACAGTCAATGGAGAGAAAGACAGAGACAGAGAACAGACACCGACTAGACAGAGAGATGGAGAAGGATGGGGGATGGAGGAGGATTTGGTGGGAAGAAAAGAGAAAATAAGCTAATTTTAGGTGTTGACATTTGTCAGGAAAACAATAAACCAGAATATGATGGTAAAAGGGTGACGCGTGTGGACAGTTATGGCAATATTAGAAGTCTAAACACAAAGAAAACAGATGATACGATAATGAACTGCCATACTATTGCTGTTTCTCTTGGGTACCCACCAGAACTTGAGGATAAAACCTTAAATCTGAAGCCCCTACATACAGGGGTCATAGAACAAATGAGGAGAAATCAAGCTGGTACCCACCTCAAAGCTTCGTCTCTATTAGCAAGCTTTCATAGCACTAGAAGGTACTGAACATGCTACCCAAAGATAAAAGAAATCATCGTTTACCCAGCTGTGAACCCTGCAAGCTACAATTACAACTGGCCTGGCAAGATATGCCCCCAGTGCAGCAGAGGCACAAACATTATAAGAGCAGCTAATCACCTTCTGATCGGTTTTGGTGCTGACTTCACAAGATGGAGCTCATACCCGGCATTGTTATCACTAGAGATGGGCATGGGGCATCCATCCCTACACTTCACAGCTTCCTGAAGTGGTGAGATTCCAGTATGATCCAGCTAATTCCAACCATGCTGACCAAAGATCTGTCTCCCTGACCAGTCCCCTAACCTCAGTTATCAGTGCTATCTCCAGGCCAGGGCTTAAAGATGGAGCCTGTGTTGCTTCCCCAGCACCAGGCAGAGAGCTATGTTCTCACTTGATAGTTTCATGTTTAGGCCTACGTTGCCAGTAGTTATGATGTAGACCTAGGCCCCAGGCCCTGAGATTATGTGGTTCCTTGCAACTGTGATACTTAGACACAATTCAGTTTAGCGTCCACTTGGTAATCGACTTGCTTTTCCTAGCACTACCCCAACAATACAGAGCAAGATGGCAGGACTAAGCAGGGTACTGAACATAGGATTTGGCCTTGGAACACAATGCCAGGCTGCTGAAACCTAACACTGGACAGATACTAGAGGCCTCCATCAGCAGACCAGCATCCTCAGACAGACCCTGTAAAACAGCACTGGCACCAATGGGAGAGAGCTATGATCTGTCTAACTATAAGCACCAATTGTGGTCTACTGCAGGAGTTCCAGGCCATGAGCCCACTTCAGCAACAGGCGGGTGGTGGGCTGGGTGTGTGACAGAGAATGGCTGTCTTGATGACCTCAGTGACATAGGAACCTGCAGCGGGTTCCTCAACAGTGGGCTAGTCAGAAACTCACAGTGCCTAAGCATGGATCGGTGGCTACAGACGAACCCCAGGGAGTGGTTCTGTTCAATGAACTGCTTTTGAGCTGCTTCCCCAACTCTTACTGAACAGGACATCAACTTTAGATTTGGGACAAATGGGCTTGGACTGCCCCCTAGTGCTGAAGTGACGACAGCACGCCAAAAGTACATGGCGTCCCTGGCACACCAAAGTACATGGCGTCCCTGGCACACCAAAGTACATGGCGTCCCTGGCACACCAAAGTACATGGCGTCCCTGGCACACCAAAGTACATGGCGTCTCTGGCACGCCAAAAGTACATGGCGTCCCTGGCACACCAAAGTACATGGCGTCCCTGGCACACCAAAAGTACATGGCGTCCCTGGGCACACCAAAAGTACATGGCGTCCCTGGCACGCCAAAAGTACATGGCGTCCCTGGCACGCCAAAAGTACATGGCGTCCCTGGCACGCCAAAAGTACATGGCGTCCCTGGGCTTGGGCACCATTCAGTGCCGAAGGCGTGAAAGCCACCAGGGGTTTCTAGAAAAAGAAAAAAAAAGACTTTCTAGAAAGACAGGCACCAAGAAAGCCAAATTGTGAAGGTTGGAAATGAAAATCGATGCCTTCCACGCCCAGACAATGCCACACAGCAAGCATCAAGAGCGCTCATGAAACCTTGACTTCGTTTAAAATGCAAAACTTAGGGGCTGGAGAGATGGCTCAGTGGTTAAGGACACTGGTTGTTCTTGCAAAAGACCCGGGTTCAAATCCCAGCACCCACATGGCAGCTAACAACTGTCCATAACTCCAGTTCCAGGGGACGACCACTTCTTCTGTCCTCCATGGCATTGCACAACACGGGTGCACTTACCTACATTCAGACAATGCACTCATACACATAAAATAAAAATAATAAATAAAATATTTAAAAAGATAAAATGCAAAACAGAGTCAAACAGGACTCTAGCACAGAAACTTAACAGGGGGATTTAAGAAAGTAAACAGAAAGCTTAGGACTGAAAAGCACAGTGAATGAAAATAGACACATGACAGAAGCATTAGTCAGATGGACAGAATTAAAAAATGGGCTATTTAAAACTGCACAGTCCGAGGGGAAAGTGGAGATGGTTAGAGGGCACGTCAGAGCAAAGATTCAGGCGACTGGCCCTCAAGAGGAACCTGGAGTAGAGAGCTCATTCAAAGAGGTCATCCAAGGAACTTGCCAAACATGGAGGAAAATACCAATCTCTAGGTATGGTTAGAGTAACAGTCCAAATCAGATTTATCGAAGCCAGTTCTCCTCCAAGGTATAACCAAATTTTCAAATGAAAGGTAAGAGAAGATTCTCACGGACACAAGAGAGAGGACATCATTAATTAACTATTAACTAACCAATAAATAATACAGTAATACGTCAGTAGCTAACCAATAATCATCTAATAAATAATAATATGGATGGCTCAGTTCTCTTAGCAGTGGTCTTCTGAACAGGAACCATCCAGTCAGGATGGAGTGGCACGTGATTTCTGTAGTATTAACAGGAACTAAGTGTCAAACAAGAATACTGTACCCAGCAAAGCTATCCTTCAGAAATAAAGGAGAGACAAAGGTATTCCCAAACAAATAAACCAGAAGCCACACCGGTTGTACAAGAAACACTAAAAGGACTTCTAAAATTGAAAGAGACATCAATGAATAAGAAGAAAACTTTGAAAGGCATAAAATTCCCAAGCAAGAGTCACCACAAGGCAAACTGAGGAAATTCTGCCATATCTTTAGCATGAAGACTGAATAAGAAATAAAATGAACAAAAGTACCTATATTAATATGCTAAGAGGTAGTTGATATAGAAAGACACAAGATGGGCACCAAGAGCCAAAATGAGGGGCATAGGGGAGAAAGGCCACAAAACCTGTTGCTTCCTCGCTTGCTTCTCACAGGCATGCTAACCTGCCGTCAAAACAGAATACAAAGGTGCTTTATGTGAGCCTCATGGTAGAAAGCAAAGTTTAGTAATAGATCAAACTAAAATAATAAACAAAGGGCCCAAATACACTGTTAGATGGGAGTACAGCTCCGTGGTAGAGCATTTGACCTCAAATACAGTCCTGGAGGAAATAACCACAAGGGAGGCTTCAAGAGAACGAGCGAGAAGGGGAGAGGTGGTGAAGTAGAATACAGGCCACAGGAGGCCACAGGAGTCACCACGGCTGAACTGGAAGGGGAAAGATCACATGCTCCAGTTAAAAGACACAGAGGGTAAATGGACTGAAAGACAAAAGCAAGACCTAACTATTGCATGTAAGAAACTCACTTCACCTGTGAGGACACACAGGCATGAAGATGAAGGGGTGGGACAAAATATTCCATAGACATAAAATCAGAAGCAGCCTGGCTATCCTTGTGTCCAGTAGAACTGATCAAAAGTAGTAAAAAGAGACAGGAAGACCTTTCCATAATGATACAGAGATCAAACGAGCAAGTGTCAATCGCAATTCTAGTAAGTGTGCACCTAAATATGCAAAGCAAATGCTGCTCGACATAAAGGGCAGACAGGCTGCGGTACAAGGCAGTGGACGACTTTCATCTCACTTTCAGCAACAGACAGATCATACAAAGAAAAACAAAGGAACAGGTCCACTTAGCAGACACCCACAGGACATTCCACACGACAGCAGCAGAACGTGTATTCTCATCAGGACAGGAAACAGTCTACAGAAAGCCTCATGTGGGTCAAGACCAAAGGTTAAAAAAATCTTAAAAATGTATATAATGAAATCATATCGAGTATATTTTCTGAACACAATACAACAAAGCTAGAAATCTGCAGCAGGGAAGAAAAACCTTCTGAAAATACAGAAATACACAGGCATGAAACACATTCTCAGATCAGTATGTATCAACAAAGAAGAAAAGAAGTAAAAGATTGCGTGAGGCAATTGGATGCAGTACAGCAAAACCCCCAGGAAGCAGCAAAACGGCCCTAAGAGGGGAACTTACATTCGCCAAGGCCTACCAGCAAATGAGGAAGCTCTTCAGCAACACATCAACATGCACCAAGAAACTAGAAACTCAACAAAAAAGCAAACCCCACCTTACTAGAACAGAAGAAATTGTAAAGATCAGAACAGAGGAAAATAGAATAGAGACTAAAATGGCAATTATAAAAATCAATGAAATGAAGAATTGGGTTTTCAAAAAGCACAAGTTCATAAACCCTTGGCTAAGCTAGGTAAGAAAAAGTAGAAGACTCACATCAAAGTGAGAGTCCTTGAAACTGACACTTCGGGAACAGAGAGGATCCCTAGAGATTATTATCAACACAGATGCCAACAATTTTATAACAGAGAAATGAAACAAATTCCTGGACACACACATCTTCCAAGAGTCAATCATGAAGAAACAGCAAACCCAGACAGACTAATAATAAATGAGGTTGAACCAGTAGTAAAATAATTCTCCCATCAAAGAAAAATTCACGGACAGATGGTTCACGCCTGAGTATTTCAAAATAGAACAGTACCATTTTTTTAATTGTGACGAAAACTTGATATTTATACAAAATTATTCTACAAGACCAGCATTGCCCTGATGCCAAAACCAAAGACAGACAAGAAAAAGCTACCAGGAGGTATCTGTAATAAACACAGACTCATAAATGTTCTATGAAATCCTAGCAAGTCGAACCCAACAGCATGCTCAGGAAGTTACTCACCATGATGAAGGGCAATTCATCCCAGGCTTGGAAAAGTGGCTCAACATAGAAATTAAAAACTATAATATCCCACAGCAGCAGAATGAGAAACAAAGACCAAATCATTATCTCAATGAATACAGAAAGATACTCGATCAAATTGAGCACCCCTTCATTGTAAAAACACTAGAAAAAAATCAGTAGGAAACAACGTATCGCACACCACAATGAACAGTCAATGCCATACCAGTTGGGAGGAAACTAAACACTTTCCCACTAAAATCTGAAACAAACAAGGTTTGGCAATTCCATAAGTTTTATTCACCAGACTCCTGGGAATCCGGGCAGACAAAAAGTCAGGCTAAAATAAAGCGATTTGAATTGTGAAGCAGACCTTGCACGTTGAGTCTGCAGTTGTCCTTATCCTTCATACAGAAACCCCAAGACATCCCAACAAAGCCCGTCAGAATTAACAAGTAGGTTGTGAAAAGCTGCAGGAAACAAAATTAACAAAAAAAATCAGTAGTGTTGCTATACCCCAGTAATTAATGGTCTCAGAAAGAGGTGTAGTTTGCTTTCTGTTGCTGTGGTAAACACCATGACCATAAGTAACTTGGGGAGGAAAGGGTTTATTAGGATTACACTTCCAGCTCACAGTCCATCAATGAGAAAAGTCAGGGCGGGAACTCAATTGGAGCAGGGCAAGAGCCATCGAGGAACGCTGTTCACCGGCTCGCTCCCAGGATCATGCTCAGCTAGCTTTCTTATACAGCCCAGGCCCACCTGCCTAAGGATGGCACTGCCCACAGTGGACTGGGTTCTCCTACATTAATTAACAATCAAGAAAATGCCCCACATGCTTATCTGTCAACTTGACACAACCTACAGTTATCTGAGAGAGTCTCAATTCGGGGATTGGCTCAATCGGGCCACTCAAATTGACGGAAGACCTCTCCCCAGTTAATACTTTGTGGAAGTGTCCTTACAGACCCATCCCTAGGCATGTCTCTTAGTTGATTCTGAATCTGCCAAGTTGACAACCAAGTTTAACTCTTCCACATCTTGACATTTGCTACAAAATGGTTGGAACCAGACATGATTATAATAGAAATCAGCCAGCCATCACAAAACATGCCACAGAGTTTGAGGACAAAACGGTGGTTACCAGTGCCTGGGGAGCACAGAGAGGGGGCAGAACGGTTAATGGCAACTAAGTTATGGACAGACACAAGCAAGAAGTTATTACTGTGATTGCATATAACAGTTACGTGTTATATATCTCAAAAATCATTGCACCATTAAAAAAATCAGTTTGAGGAGATATGTTTAAGTTGGTGTAATATTATACACTGTACAAGCTTATTAAAACAACATATGGGACCTCACTGATATGTTACATTTTTATGTTTTTCATCTACTAGCTAAAAATGATTTGACTGTGATTAAAGGAATCAGGTAATTTATATAAAGCACTAGTTTTCAGGAATTGAAGGGTAACTTGGAAATATCCATCCAGCTTTCCCCTGAGCTAAGAGACACGTATATCACCCCTGAGCAAAAGAGACATTAGAATCTGAGCTCCTTGTGGCTGATATGGGGAGGGATGTGTTGGAGAAGACACAGGGAAGGACCTATGAGCTTAGCTGTGTCCACAACCACCAAGTAAAGTGAGAACTGGCAAAGAAAGACCCCAGCAACCACAAGCCTGAGGCTGGGAAGCTGAACAGAGACACACCAGGAACAGTCTGCAGAGAGCTGGGCTCTCACTCAGCCAGTGAGAGGCCTTATGGACTACAGGGTTTTGAGCTGAATGGAGAACTAGTCCTTCTGAGAGTCATGGCTGATCCACGATGAACAGCATGGATTTTAACTTGTGTGAGATCAACCAGACTACCAGCTTCCTACTTTTGCCATTAGCGTAAATCTAAAGGTATTCTCTAATTGATATCATAAATGTCCACCTAATTTTCCTTCCATGAGGAAAAAGTGATTTTTTTCCTTGAAAATATTTGATCTTTTAGATAATTTTATTACAGCAAAAAGTAAAATGTAATTGTCCATTTGAGGATTGATAGGAACACACGATTTTACAACTCGATAATCATTGTTAAAAGTTTACCAATTCCCGGTAGCAATATCCCATCTTTAAGAAGTAAGGGTGACTGGGATGTGGACGTCATACAAGGTCTGTAAGAGAGAGCAGAATTCAGCTATGCAGAGTCAGATTCCAAGTCCACGAAGGGGACAGAGATGAGTCAGTTTTATAACTGTATTCTTGTAAAGGTTGTAGGCCCTGTTATGTAAAATATTCCACACTTCTTATAAACTTTGATGAGTATCAAATCTTAGCTTTACAAAGGTAACTTGCCTTGAGATGGGAAGGGTGTCATTTCATTTGTTTAGCCCTGAATGTCCTCTCCGAAGGTCACTTATTTTGCTTCTGTTTTGAGACCTCTTATCATTCTATTAGACCCTGATACAACACATCACAGTCCCACTGAAATACTTACAAAAGCACATTGGAAACAAGAGAACTTACAATGTCACTGGAAATGCAGATTTGTAAATATTGTGCTTCCAGAAACAAGTGGAGCTGAATAGCAAGAAACCAACCCAGCAGAAGCCACAGGCTTCCAGTGCACACAGCATCCCTAGCCACACAAGAGACAAGAGGATTCCTCTTGGTCTTTGTAAGACTTTGTGTCAGAAAGCTGAGGTCTATACAGATCAAAAAGGTGTTCTGAACTTAGAAAAGACAGAGTGGAAATTCTTACTCCAAATAACCAGTTTATATATAATATGTATTTGCAATTATATAGTTACAGGCAAAAGAACCACAAGCAGCCAAGTAAATAAAAATAACAGCGCCCAGAAGTGCTGGAGCGGTTACAGCTTCCAGAGGGAGGGAGGACCGAGACTCATAAACCGTTCCTCCAGACGGCAGTACCGGCACAGGAAGGTATTTCCGGGATGCAGAAAATATTCCCCCATAAAAGCTTTGAAAAACTGAATAAGGACACAAACTTTGTAATAAAGAACACACGTGTTATCCAGAATAAGTTAGACTGTGAGGTCACAGTGGGCACCACAGTGCACTAAATATTAAGTCCAAATGTTTTCACTAAGTACTTTAGATATCTGTGCAGTAAAACTCTCAAAAGTGAAAGTTAGAAGAGGAAAAGTAGATAAAACATTTAATCTAAAAAGTAATCATCCACAAAGCAAAACCCAAGTTATGACTTAAAGCAAATAGTAGCAATAAAGATGGGAAGTAAGTCTTGTCCCTTCAAAAGCTGAGAACCAGGCCAGCAAGATGGCTTAGAGGATAGACAGTTTTCACCAGGACTGGTGACCTGAGTTTGATCTCTGGAACCCACAAGTGGAGAGAATCAACTCCCACAAGTTGTTCTCTGACCTCTACATGCATATATCCATCCTCACACATGCAAACACGGGTACTCATCACACACACACACACACACACACACACACACACACACACACTAAATAAATAGATCTTTTTTAAAAGTTTAAACCCTGAGGACCCACAGGCTACGATGCTGCTGCTGCTCTCCTGATGTACCAGCCACTGTAGTTGAGCTCAGGAGTCAGGGATCAGCGAGGACAGACTGAGAGACCTTTGCCAAGGAAGAAAAGAGAAGGGAAAGAAAGGGGAGGGAAAAGGGGGGACTCGGATGTGTGTGTATTTAGTTTCGACTGGCAAGAGAAAATAGGCCATTAAAGAAGGCTGTTAAGAATAAAATACAGACATTCCAGACTATTAGGTAAACGTGGGAACATGACTGAAATGTAAGAGTCAAGTAGACACCACAAAATTAAAAACGGACTAAAAGAGTTTTAAATCACCATCTAGTCTGGCAAAATGTTTAATAAAAAATGTTTTTGAAAGTCAGATTTTTTTAAATATTTTATTTATTTTTATGTTATATAAATGAGTGCATTGCCTGTATGTGTGTAAGTGCACCCATGTCATGCAAAGACTACAGAGGCCAGAAGAGGGTGTCAGATCCCCTGGAAATGGAGTTACAGACAGTTTTTAGCTGCCATTTGGGTGTTGACCTGGGAATTGAACCTGGGTCTTCTGGAAGAATAGCAAGTGTTCTTAACCTCTGAGCCATCTCTCCAGCCCTGAAAGTCCTAGATTTATGAACACTATATTTATTGAAAACTGTATGAATCTCTATGGTGGAGCCCATCCAAGTTGACAATCAGTCTCTGTGACTAATACCTTCTCACAGACTTTTACAGATGTATTTCAATAAACAGTTCATGTCTTTGAGTTTTTCTCCATAAAAATTGAAACAATAATTACAGACAAATTGTGTAAAAAATAAATATTACATCAAGGAAAACATTTGTACATATAGTTTTATTTCTATTTTATCTGTATGAGTATTCTGCCTGCATGTAAGTTCACCCATGTGTGCAATACCCATAGAGGCCAACAGGGGTCCAGGTATCAGATTCCCTGGAACTGGAGTTACAGAGGGTTGTGAGCTGCCACATGGGTGCTGGGAACTGAACCCAGGTCCTCTGCAAGAGCAGCCAGTGCTCTTGATCACTGAGCCGTCTCTCCAGGCTCTGTATGTATACTTTTATAGTTTAAAATTTTAAAGATTCTTGGGGCTGGAGAGATGGCTCAGCAGTTAAGAGCACTGAGTGCTCTTGCAGAGGACCCAGGCTTGATTCCCAGCACCTACATGGCAGCTATGAACCATCCTTAACTCCAGTTTCAAGAGAATCGGAAGCCCTCTTCTGACTTCCGCTGCATTGCATGACATGGGTGCACTCACATACATGCAGGCAATACACTCACACACATAAAAAAAATAAAAATAATAAGTAAAATATTTTTTATAAAATCTAAAAGATCCTTGAGAAATGGAGCTCACCCTCTTTGGACTGCTTCGTTTTCTGTATTTTGGGTTTTGTTTCTCTGCTGTCTCGTTCTTGTTTGTTGTTCTGGTTTTTGCCAGCCTCAGAGCTCTGACGATGGATGCCAAGCCATGTTATTTAGACTGACAATATTGATGTTTGTTTTTTATCAAAGCTTAGAGGTCCTGGTGATAAACCTATGTTGCTAGTTTATTAGCTGTCAACCTCACATTTCCAAGAGACAAATGTTGTTTATTTGATGGCTATCATCTGAAACTACTATTATGCTCTTTCTTGAGATGGAGAAAGCCTTGTGAATGTTGTCATTCAACCAATCAGACTGGACTTGTTGGGCTCAGCTAGAATGTGACGGAGACAATAGTTCTTATTGTATGAATCACAGCGATATGTACCATTCATCAATCACAATTACTCTGACAGCTTCTGCCTGTAACGTATGCTTGATGTCCGAGGATGTGACACCCACCAGCGCTTTCAGAGAGGATGGAAAGAGACATTTCCAAAGCTGTGATTGTCATGGCTGCAAAAATACAGAAACGGTCCTTGTATTGAAATAACTTTGATCTGCATACTGAAGGAAGCTTTTAAAACTCTCTAGTTAATGCTCATTAAGATGGCCAAAAGGACTGGCACTGGGCTTTCTTCCTGATTGGTGCCCCACTGTGCTTAGAGAGATGTATTCTCCTTTCTTTCTTTTTCCCCCTAAAGCTTAGGACATTAGATTTCTTAAAGTCAAAGAGCTGGCAAAGCCCAAATCAGGACAAAAGGGAAAAAAATCTGTCTTGCTTCTCTCTCTGAGGGTGCTCACTAGCTTCTCCCTTCCCTCTCTGGTACGCATTGCTATAACATTTTTCCAGAGTTTTCCAGAATAGTGTTTTAAAGTGAAAAAGGCTTTGATGCTTGGACTGTGTGTGCTAAACCACCATTTTAGCAAACACTGAGTGGTATCTTTTAACTACAGAATTTAGAATGAAGACAGATTGTCAAGATGCCTACACTGCCCTTAGTTTACAAAAGAGAAATACAGGGCCAGAAAATAGAAGACCTTCCCACAGCCACCCAACCAATCAGTAGAAGAGATCAGTTTCTGTGACCCCCACCCCTTCCCTTCTCCGTGGGAGCTGACGGTTTGTTAGTAAGAGTGCCCAGTCATTCTCACACATTCTAGAACATTTGTGATCTTTAGAACTCGACGTGCCATCCAAATGCTTGTTTTTATAGACGTGGGAATGAGCACTCAATTCCTTTGTGCTGGCCCTTCATCCACACTGACAATGCAGCACCCAGCTGCCTGTTCATGTCTTAAAGCCCCAGCAAAGTGGCCATACCAGTGAGTCCTGATACGACTGTTCTTTCAAGCATGAGAAAGTTCCCACTGCAGAAAAGAAAAGGAAAACAGAACACCCCACATAACATATATATGAATTTGCTGTCATTGTCCCCCTAGGAGAATTTTCTCTGCTTGGTACACAGAGTAAGCTGAAATTACTATGTGAAGGCCAATCAAACTACAGTCAGTCCTTTAATAAACACGGAACAGTTTTTAATAAAAGCATACACAGAAACCGTGTGCTCGTGTGCTTTCATTATGAAAGTTCTCTAACACAAATTTTAATCTCCATATTATCTCTAAGGAGATGGAAAATTTGCAATAAAGATCATTGGTTATTAATAGCAATATGAGAGGAAATTGGAAAGGTGTCCTGTTAGCTTGCAGCCAGTTGTCTTTACTCAGTAACCAAGGACAGAAGGTGGCGACATCCTGAGCAGACTCATCTCCCTTTGCACTGGCCAACACGCCTGGAGTGAGGGTGCCATAGTTTAAGTCCTATGTGCAGCAAGGGTCTCCTTCCACAGAACTTTAGGCACTAAAGAGGATTTATTGAAAGCCCTAATGGCTCCCTGGAGGCCGATGAGGTATGAGGCTTCTTGGTTACAGTTCTGTCTCTGCCACTGTGGACAAGGCATTTAACTTCAGGTTTATTTTTATAGCTTTTAAAGTCACTTCATCTGCAGCGTGGAGAAAAATAATACTAACATCTTTCAAGTTATTTTTGTACAGATAAAATTTAATAATGGTTGTGAAAGTACTTTGGACCACAGAGCACACAAAACTGTTAAATCTGAACAACAGAAGTGATAATTGCCAAAACTTGGATTAAAAAAAAAAATCCTAGCATGAAGCGGGCAGGTGTCCTCCACACACGCCATACCTTTGATCCAACAACCTTTCCCATGAGAATCTCCTCTTAGGACATAATTAAAACTGTGATAAGGAATGTGTGCATAAGGTCTTCAGCAGCAGATCGTGGATCATAAATAGCAAAAACAGAGCAGCCGGTGGATAAGACAGGTAACAACTAGCATCAGTGCAGACAAGGTTGACTAAAGCCAGTCATTCAACCATCTGGAATCTTCGAATCAACAGTGACGCTAACAAATGTTCATACAAGTACTGAGTGAAAAGGCAAAACCGGAATCCTTTACAGTACTATGTAAGTAAGTGCGTGGGAAGGGATGACGGAGAGCCAGCATGGTCCACCTAATTTCCTCTGGGCAGTGGAATTACGGATACCCTTCATCTTCTTTGTACATTTCTCTTTTGTTCAAGTTTATTCTTCAATTGACTTGCTTTATTTTTAGAGCAAAAAACTGATCATTAATAAAATTCAACCAAATACCTTGCAGGCATCACCTGCGTCAACAGGGATGTTCTGGGACCTTGTAAGTACAACTGCGCCTACCAGAACAGAGGTTTCTACCAACTGCGGGCACTGCACCAATCATTTTTATGTGTGCTCATTATTTTGCAAAAGTCTCTGGGGGTAGGTATCACCGTCTCCACCATCAAATTGAGAAAAGCATGTCTCAGCTTAAAGATTTTGCCCAAAAGTACAGATTGTGAAATGGCAAACATTTCGTGGACACATTGGTCTGTGTGATTCCAAAGCACATCTGTGTAACTTCTATATTTTGTCAAGTATTAAACTAACAAAGTATAATTAGTATGTGCCTTTCCATAGCTTACTCTGTAAGGAGTAAAGAGAGTATATCGGAAATGGGATCATAAAGTCCCGATATTCAAAGACTTGGTGATCCATGCAAGAAAAACACATACATAAGCAACCTACATACTAGATAGGTATACTAATAAATTAATATAGAAAATACATATTCCGTATACTATACAATCTATTGTACAGCATATTAAATATCCTAGAATATATCATGCACTAAATACACACATATTTATAATATGATGTTCCCGTGTACACATGTACTTTCCTAGCGCAGAGAAAGGGACACAAAGCATTACACTGAGAGCAGGAATCTGGAGTCAGACATAAATTGCAGTATGAACTCCGCCACTAGGTTGGGTGACCTTGAGGGTATTGGTTAACCTCACTCCGAAAAGCTTCATGGTCATCTAAGCATCTGATGAAGGGGTGAGAACACGTGTCCTGTCTGCGTGGAGGGAAAGCTGTCGGAGACCCATGCCAAGACCTCTCCATATCACGTCCAAACCCAGTGGTAACCAGGAAAGGCCAGATCTGGAACAATGGTGTGACCCATTGTGACTGATGCCCATGAAATCTCTAAAGTGTTGTTTGGGTCCTGAATGATGAGCAGTGAATGGCTCAGGTGACAGCCGGTACAGGTGCTCTGCCAACAGCTGGAAAGAGTTGATGCAAACCTGGCCTCGTGGGAGGCTGAGAATGCTCCCCAGGTTGGTGCTGAGACATGGAGGAGGGCCCAGAGTCCAGAGCCACCTGCAAAACTGTCCCTGGGAGGTTTGGAAGGGTGGCCACTGAGCTTGGGTGCACAGCCACCCCCACACTCTCCACCCACGTCCAAAGGACTGTTGTGAGAACATTGGCATGCATGGCTCTAGGTATACGAGAGGAGAGTCCAAGGACTCAGGCCTATTTTACCCATAAGGCATTTCCCAGCACTATTATGAAGTTGAACCCACATTCCAATGAACCAGTGTCTTAAAAATGAGCAGTGAAGGCTTTATGTATTTATTCATTTTATGTGTATGTATGAGTGCCTGCATGTATGCATGTGCATCATGTGTGTGCAATGCCTATAGGCGTGAGCTGCCATGTCAGGGCTGGGAAGCAAACTAAGTCCTCTGCAAGAGCAGCAAGTGTTCTTAACTGCTAAGCCATCTCTCCAGCCCTGAAAAAGGAAGTTTTATTATTTAGGGACCAGTGAGGAAGAGAGAGCTGATAGCATCACACTTCTTTTTTTGTCTTTTTGAGACAGGGTCTCCCTGTAGCCCCAGCTGTCCTGGAACTCACTATGTAGACCAGGCTGGCCTCAAACTCACAAAGATCCACCTGCCTCTGCCTCCCAAGTGCTGGGATTAAAGGCATGTGCCGACAGGCCGGCGCATCACACTTCTTAATTCTTTCCTGATACACGCTCATGTTTGGTTTTTTGTTTTTTGGGTTTTTTTTTTTTTGTAGGAAACATATACTTAGCAATGTGTGCATCTTGCATTGATGGGTCTATAATTCATAGATGTAAATGCTTTGGGATAACTAAAACTTATCTCTGAGAGATTTTTATTTATTTATTTATTTATTTTGGTCTTTTTGAGACAGGGTCTCCCTGTAGCCCCAGCTGTCCTGGAACTCACTATGTAGACCAGGCTGGCCTTGAACTCACAGAGATCCACCTGCCTCTGCCTCCCAAGTGCTAGGATTAAAGGTGTGTGCCACCCCGCCCAGCTTTTTTTTTTTTTTTTTGAGATTTTTATTTTATTCGTTATCATTGTTGTGTGATGTACATGTGTGAGGCAGGTGTGCATTTGTCATGGCGCACATGTGGAGGTCACAGGACAGCTTGTGGGAGCCAGTTTTCTCCTTCCACGTGGGTTCAGCCAGGAATAGAGCTCAGGTCTCAGGCCCTGTAGTAGATGCCTTTACCCACCCAGACATCTTGATGGACCAGGATTTTTTAAGCCACATTTTTGAGTTTTTAATAAGCTGTATATATTTTCTGTTTATATTCTTAAATAGAATGTAGTAAATGAAGGTAGGGTATCATATTTTTCATAGTATAAATAGAATGAATTATGTTTTGTCAAATCAATGAGTTCATCATTGTGTCCGGGTTATTCTACGAGGAGCTATTCCATCACTTGGAGTTACAGTCTGCAGTGCTTTGCCCTGGACTTAACAACTTCAGATCGCTGCAGTCTGGGACTCATGACATGAACTTTTTCTAGCTTTTTTTTCCCCTCACTACTCATGTGTGGCTTCTCACTAGCGGAGGCTCTTTCTGTTTCTACAAGCAGCTGGTCCTTGTGCTGACCTCAAGGACCAAGGACTGAATGAGCTCCTGAGCAAACACAGAACAGAGTCAGCAAAAACAGAGACGGTTTGCCCTGTGGCCCAGGACAGCCAGCGTTCCTTGTTTTCATACTTAAGGGAAAAAACAAAACTTGGTTTTGGATTTGCAGCTGTTTCCAGGTGGTTCTAAATCATTTCATCACTACTAGCCTCTAAATTAAAAAAATTTAGACTCTGGTAATTAAAAAAACAAAGAGATAAAGAAGCTCATAGTAGAAACGGAGAAAACCTTCCAGAAGGGCACTGGCTCAGAGAACGTCCATCTCCGCCAGCCGCGTCACTCAGCTGCGGAATGAAGACAAAGGACAGTAGATGGTAGTACATGGCAGTTCTGTGGAAGGCTGTGGAGATCCCATCCTCTGAGACCCTTTCTGCTCACATTACCTATCATTCTGCACTTTCCGAGCTCACAGGTAAAAGGACAGTTGACGGGGACCACAGCTCTTAATCTGCTTCAGGTTACAACTAATGACTCAAAACCAGCTCTCACTTCAAAGTGAGTAAGACATTTTTTTCTGGAACACAGATTCGGGTCCTTCTCGGTATCATGTCCCAGTGTGGTAGCCACTTAATGAAGTTTTTATAGCTACGGAACAAAATTAAGTCATAAGCCAAGGGACTTTTCCAGCATTAGAGTGGGAGCATCAGAAAGGCAGGTGCAACAAAACAGGGGACTCTCTGTCATAGGACTCAGATGCCATGCTCAGCTTTTGGCTTGCCAGAAGTCAGTCTGTTAATACATTCCAAAAGGTTTCAGGAGATACTCAAAGAATGTTAGGTCAGCCACACAAGTGAGCAGCGAATAAATGGCCATTTGGGGACTAAAGCACACACAAGATAATTCCGCTGCGCATCTGTAACACTCCAACTCTCCACAATCACCAAGCTCTCATCAGTCAAACAGCTTTGCAGAATCATTAACCCAGGTGTGGTGTTTGTTCTGGGAGCCGGAAGTATGGAAAAGAAATTCTTCACTTAAAATTATTTCTATTTGAAATGACTAACTTTTAGCAATTAACTTTGAATCTCTCAATGTTGGAAAGAAATGTCTTTCTTGAAATCCTAGAATCAGAAAGCAGTGAGGGCCTTCATGGTTCTGGTGTCTCAGAGTTTAGCACAGCCCACAGCACGCTGCAGGTACAAGCATTTTCAGACACCACTCTCTCATTTTGAAGCATTGTTAAGTCTTGCTGTCTAGGCAAAGGAATTGTTCTAAGACACAACAAAAAGATTTTTTTGCTTATAATATGTTTATTTTTGAGCAAGCTATGATTTCTTAAAAGAAAAGAAAAAAATCAAGCTTCCCAAATGACTTTCATGTTTATTTGGCTGGACTACATGGAGAGAAGAGGCTCCAGTTCTCATTCCCAAGAATACCCCCCCTTGTTCTTGCCCCTCAGTTCTCCTTCCACAGGGCCAGGCAGAAAGGCTCGGCAGGAGTGGCCTTGAGTGAGTCTCACTGGCAGACCACAGCTGCAGCACAGAGCCCCACAGAAGCTGGCAGTCAAGTCCCTGTTCTGTGTTTGCACTGAAGGCTCCAGCATCTTTCTGGGGTTCCTGAACTCAGCAGGAGTACAAAAGGGAATTGTAGCTAGATTTTTAATTGTGCCCAAATGAAGAGCTGATGGTGTCACCGTGCCAAAGTTCCAAAGCAGCCCCATGTCGCTGCTGAGCATCAAGGTGCAGCTGGTTGAGAGACACACCAGGAGTATCAAGATCACAATTTGGATCTACTGGGCTAAACAACACATATCATTAAGACTTTTAAAGTAAATACCTTATTTAAATAATAAATAATATTTAAACATTTAAAATAAGGTATTCGGGGATATGCAGTCAGGTAGAACGATTAGATTAAATTTTCAATAAGAGACAAGAAATCATACAGGAGAGCAGAAGACCAAAATGTCAGTGGGGTCCCGGGTTTTAGAAGCTTAGTGTGTGTCTGTGTGTCTGTGTGTCTGTGTGTGTCTGTGTGTGTGTGTGTCTGTATGTGATGTCTGTGTGTCTGTGTGTGTCTGTGTGTGTGTGTCTCTGTGTGTGTGTCTGTATGTGTGTGTGTGTGTCTGTGTGTATGTCTGTATGTGTGTGTCTGCATAGACCTAGTAACTCTCTCCAGAGCCATCGTCGGTGTGCGTGTGTGTGTGTCTGTGTCTCTGTGTGTGTGTCTCTGTGTGTGTGTCTCTGTGTGTGTGTCTGTATGTGTGTGTGTGTCTGTGTGTATGTCTGTATGTGTGTGTCTGCATGTGTGTGTGTGTGTGTGTGTGTGAGAGAGAGAGAGAGAGAGAGAGAGAGAGAGAGAGAGAGAGAGAGAGAGAGAGAGAGAGAGAGAGAGAGAGAGAGAGAGAGAGAGAGAGAGAGAGAGAGAGAGAGAGAGAGAGAGATGAAAGCAAGAGGCTCTACCTGGGGGAGGAAGGGGATGAGTATGCAGGGGTGAGGGAGGGGAGTAAGCCGAGAACTAGAATGAAGTGTAATGATATCTGCATGTTAAGACGTCACAGCGAAGCTCTTTTTTGTTTGCCAGCCACCATGTTGGCTAAAAAAAATAAAATGAACCTAAAGTGTCATTAATGCTTCAGTGACTTCATGTATCTGACTGGGGATACAGTGCATATGCAGTAAACAATGTTTTTGACAAGTTCAGAGAAACTTAGCCTTTTGCAAAAAAGAACTCCTCTACTTGCACTCTTTATTAGTGACAGGACAACAAAGCAGTGTGCAGTGGAGTAAATTAGCACAAAAGACACAAACCGAGCCCACCCTCTGCCACAGCTTACTCTGCCCATAGAAACTGCTATTATTCTGCAAGTATATCTTAATAATATCTGATTAATGTAGCTCTTTATATTGAAACATAGAGCACCGATTATAATATACAGATTTCCAAATAACCTAGGTAATTACAGGCCTGCACAGCAAACTCCAGGCTTTATCTGCTCCAGAGGAAGTCTCACTATCCCTGTATTATCTCACAAACAGAAAGAATTTCTTGAAGGTGACCTTTTTATAGGTGGTAACCATAGTAACAGATTTCTAGCCGCTAACACTCTGACACTATTGGTGCACTGCAAATGTTAGAGGGATACTAAGGATTGATGTTTTGGGTTGCCCTGGGGAGACAGAGCTGCATAAATACTTAAAATTTGAGAGGAAGATTTTAAAAGAAATTGAAAACTGTGTCCTCTGTTCCCTTGCTAATCAGAAAGAGATCTTTACATTTCATCCCAAGATCCTGAAAATACACAGAGAGACTATCAGAGTAAAAATAAAAGATGTGCATCTTAAGAGATGCATGGAAGGAAGAAAATTTATTTCCTACATTATTTTTAAATAGGATGTGCTCTGAATTAGGGAGGGAGAGACAAACACCCCTTCAGGAGCTGATTCTCTGCTTGAAGTTCCCCCCAGAGTCCCCAGCAGCTGTGGTGGGAGCTGCTCACCCTCAGCAATGAGGAGTAGCTTGGTCATTCTAGAAACTGTGGCCTCAGCACTTAATTCTAAAGGAATTAGCAAACTTTCTGGGAAAGTGGGGAGGTTAGAGGGTAGATCTACTGATTCAAAGTCATCTGAGAAAATACCAGGAAAGAGACCATAAGGCAAGCCATAGGAAAACCTTGGCTCTACTGATCCACAAGTGATGGGGATATGTTGTTGGTACTGAAGGGAAATGCTCAGCCTCTGATTCCCCTTAAAGGGGATTCACTTGAATGGCTTGTTTCCCTCTTATTTAGAAAATTTTTCATATGTGCTCAATATAGAAGTTCATTTCTAGCCTCATTTTATAAGATAAAAAAGTCTATTTCTTTTGTAAGAAACATTTATTGAAAATGTCAAGTGAGCTTTAGATGTGATCAGGTCTTGATAACTCCGTTGTTACTCAATGTGTCTATACCTCCCATTTAGGTGTTAGTCACAGTAGGCTGTGTTTTCATTGCTATATTTGTCTGATGCTATCACTTCCGGCCTCAAAATATTATCCCGTCATTTATGAATCTAAGTAGCTATTGAACCGTTGCTCACACTGAACTGGGCCTGTCTCAGCAACCACTCCTCAGCTTGACTGCGGTCTAAGCAATGTCTCTCAAAACTTGACTCACTAGAAGCCTATCAGAAGAAAAAGACAAAAACAAGTCAACATACCCTGTTTGTGAAGTGTTGGTTTGCAGGCAGGATGGCCAATTGCCATGACACCTTTTACATTTTTAGTTACCTCAAGGGTTGGAAAGAAGAAGGAAGCTATACTGGATAGCGTTAGCTGTCAGAGTGACACACCTGCACCGAGGGCGCCTCAGTTGGGGAACTGCCTCTGCTGTACTGGCCTGTGGCCATGTGTGTGAGGCATTGTCTGGACTGTTGAGTGATATAGGAGGGCCCAGCCCACTGTGGGTGATGCCATTCCTGGGGAGGTGGGCCTGTGTCGTATGGGAAAGCAGGTTGAGCAGGGGCCAGGGGAGCAAGCCAGTAAGCAGTGTTCCTCCATGGTCTGTGCTCCAGGGTCCTGCCCTGAGTCCCTGCCTTGGCTTCCCTTGATGATGCACTGTGAGTTGTAAGCCAGATAAACCCTTTCCTCCCCAAGTTCGTTTTGGTCAGTATTTTTCTCACAGCAACTGAAAGAAATGAGAACAGAGATTAGTATCAGAGAGTGACAGACCTGACCCAGGTGTTTCAGGGAGTATTGTTAGGGGTTTTAGAGCTTTGGAAAGGTAAAGCCACTGAATGTTTAGAGCCTGGTGAGATGTTCTGTGGAAACTTGGAGAATGCTGAATGAGGTGTGGACAGGGGAGGCCTGGCTTGTAAGTCTCAAAGGAAGCATAGACTGTCTGGGCTGATTGTGCGATATTCTGAGTTGAGAACCTATGGGTTCTGCTCAGCTGGGGCTGAAGAATCAGCTGTAACAAGATACCAGCATTACTGAGGCAAAATCTTCTGGGAAGTATTTCCTCAGGGTCAGCACACTGAAGCTGTGTTCCAGAGGGGGCTGGAGCCTCCATCTCAACCTGGAATCGGGACTTGGTAATGTGTAAGAGTCTCTTGCATGGTTCTACTGTTGAAAGCATAAAGTACTCATTGAAGAGAATCTGAGGCTTTGCACCCTGAGAGGCCAGAAGAGTCCACTGGTGCAGGTGCAGCCTCCGTTTCAGTGGAGACCCCAGCATATTAGAGATGTCAGGACCATGGGACAACCACCAAGGGCAGCAGTAGGTGTGCAATGGAACCAGCCTGAGCCTACAAGACAACTGTGTGCACTGTGGATGGCAGAGCCAGAGAAATAGAGTTGCCCAAGCCCTTTGGAGTCCAGAAGATCATGAGTGAATCCCAGATGTCCAGCCTTGAGCTACTTTGCTGGGCTTTGGTTTTGCTTAGGTGTGCCCGATTCTTCCCTTTTGGACTAAGACAATAGTTCTCTTGTTTTGGATTTTACAGGAGCCCACAGTTAAAAGACTTTTAAAAGAAACTTTGAACAGTTAAGGTGTTTGGAATTTTTTTAAGGACTGTGGAACTTTTAAGGTTATAATGTCTGATGTAATATTAACATCAGACCTTGGGGATAAGAAATGGAAAGGTTGTGGTTTAATAGTGATGTGTTTGTGTGTCAAGTTGACAGGGGGCCAATTGTGCTTGATAGCTTTAGTGTCAACTTGACACACCTGGGTAGAGGGAGCCTCAACTGAGGAATTTCCTCCATCGGATTGACCTGTGGTCATGTCTGTGGGGCATTTTCTTAATCGGTAAGTGATGTGGGAGTGCCCGGCCTCGGCAGGTGGTCCTGTATTGTACAAGGAAGCAGACTGAGCACAGGTTGGAGGAGCAAATCAGTAAGGAGCTATTCTCCATGGTCTGTGCTCCAGGGTCCTGCCCTGAGTTCCTGCCTTGGCTTCCCTTGATGATGGACTGTGTTTGTAAGTCAAATAAACCCTACCCTCCCCAGGTAGGTTTAGGTCAGTGTTTTTCTCACATTTTTCTCAAAGCAATTGAAAATAATGAGAACAGAAACATGTTGTGTCAAGAACTTCGTGCCACCAGAAAAAACAAAAACAAAACTTGTGGTCTAAGAAACAAAATTCAACCAATTTAACAAACTTCTAACAAAAGTAAGAAAGAAGAGATTGATGACCAGCCAGGTGTCACTGTATATCCAAGAGATGGCAGAGGGGTGTCAGGAAATACTATGTCCACATCACAACATTAACGCCACATCTTAAACAGAACAGACCAGTTACAAAAAAAAAAAAAAAAAAAAAAAACAACCAACAAACCACAAACTGCAAACCCCCACTTACTCGGAATGAAGGTTTATTTGAAGATGAAGACCTTCTTTATAACTATTAAGAAAATTTATTTCATAATTTTAAAACTCCCAATCCACAGAGATACACAGCATAGCTAAGTGGGATTTATCCCAAAGCTGTCAGACATGGTTTAATATTTGAAACATGAACTGATGCAATCTTCTATATTAAAAAACTAGAAGAAAGCCCATAAAATCTATGGATGCAGAAAAGCCACTTAACAAAATTTAGCTTCCATTTTGAAAATTCTCAAAAAACAAAATAACAGGGATATCCCGTACGTCCAAACGCGTGTTTGCCAAAGAGAAGAAGATGTTAGCATCATTCTCAAGAACAGGGTGAGGAATTCCGTTTCCACCACATGGATTTACAGTGTGGAAGCTCTAACTAGTGCAATTAGGCAGGAAGGAAAATAAGAAGCATACAGACTGGAAAAGAAAAAGATACTGGCCCATTCTCAGAAAGCATGGTTGACTGTACAGAAATCACTAGAAGTTTAACAGGAAGCTTCTAGAATTATTAAGCAAGTGCTGAGAGATCACAAGATGTGAGACAAATAACTGAATCCACTGTATTGACATAAAATTTTAAATATAGTACTATTTACAATCATTCAAAAACTAAAATGGTGTGTATGTTAACCCATCACAACATGGCAAAAACCAGGATCCACACAAATGGAGAGATGCCATGTTCAGGAGTTGGAAGAGCCATCAAAGAAAAGGTAGTCTCTCCAAACTGATAAATGTTTGATGAAATCCCTCTCAAAATGTGAGTGAGCTTTGTAACTCTAGAAAAAAATATTAAAATTTATATGGAAAACCAGAGGAATTAGAAAAGTTAAAACAATTTTGAAAAGGAAAAAGGAGAACCAGTCTATCCCATTTAAAGATTTATTGTATTGTTAGAGTAATTTAAGACAAGCACAGGTAGTACTGGTAAGGTGCAGATCTAGAGTTCAGCACAGCTGAACAGAATCCCCCAAATAAAACCCGCAAATGTGCACAATGCACTTTTTGCAAATGCACAAAAGGCAGCTTCTTAACAAAAGTAGTTACAATATTTGGATATCCATAGACAGACAAACAAAAATAAAATTATTCAAAGCACACATCTCACATCTCACATAAAAATTAATTTAAATTGGGTCATAAACTCAAATACAATATTATAAAATTTTTAGAAGGTAAAGTCTTTGTGACATAGACAAGAGTCCTGAGAAAGAATTCTCAAATAGCGAAAGTGGGGACCATCAAAAGAAATCAACAAATTGGACTTTACCAGAGCAAAAGACAACTTTTTCTCCAAGAAGGACCCTATCAAATAATTTGAAAAGCAAATCACAGACTAGGATCAAATATTTGTGAGCCATATATTTGACAAAGGATTGGTATCTAGATTAAGAATTTTTTTAATTAGGCTGGAGCGATGACTCGGACACTAAGACAACCAGCTTCTCTGGATTCAGTTCCCAGCACCCATATGGAGGCTAACAACTGTCCATAACTCCACTTCCTAGGGATCCAACACCCTCTTCTGGCCTCTATGGGCATTGCACAACACGGTTGCATTTACATACACTCAACCAAAGCTCTCATACACATAATATAAAAATAAAGGAAAAAAGGAAGACTTTTTAAAATCAACAGTTACAAACAATCCAATCAGGACCTAGGCAAGAAACAGAGAAAAGCATCTCACTGAAGAAGAACTGCAGGTGGTAAGAACATGCACTCAGGGATGCCCGGCATCCTCATCCATTAGGGAAATGCGCAGCACAACCAGAATTAGACCTTGTGAGCCCGGCTAAAATGAAATACCGCAACAATAGCAAATGTGGGCAAAGACAGAGAAACTCAAACATCGTTAATGGAAATGTAAAATGGTACAAACCAAGCAACTGCATCCAGGAACTAACGTCACAGAGAGGAGGGTTTAAGCTGTCACAGGAACCTAACCATGCATACTCATGTCAGCTTTGATCGTAGAATCTCCACACTAGAAGAGCTCCAGATCACTTTGAATGGGTGAGCCAGTAACCAAACCATGCTACATCTATGCCATGGAATATTCGGCAATAAAAAGAAAATATTCATGTATGTATTAGTAGTAACCCAGATTGCCCTCCAGAGACTTTTGCATGCATAAAAACCCATTCCAAAAGCTTGAACTCTACATGATTCTTGAATCACACATAAGATTTATGTAATATTCCTTAAATGCAAAAATTACAGATGTGACAACACACTAGAGTCACCTAGTGGCTAAGAGGGGACATGTGAACAGAGTGTGAAGAACAGAAGGATTCTGGGATGAAGAGAATTTTGCCTCTTGATTGAATCAGTGTACTTAATTGTAATATTCCTTAGCTCAGCAAGGTGTAATTATGAGTGAGCAGAATTTAGTAAATGGTATATGGGGTCTCCAGGTATTATTTCTTACCACTCTATGCAATTCTATCATCACAAAACAAAATTAAAAAGCGGAATTTCCCTAACACGAAAGCTTCAGTTCAGAAAGTTGAATGTGTCCAGGCAGTGAGGAGATATAATGAACTCAGGGCTGGAGAGATGGCTTGGTTGGCAAAGAGCTTGACACTCAACCATGAGGACTGGAGCCTGCATCCCAGCACCATGTAAAGGCAGGTGTGTGGCACATCTGTAACCCTAGCACTGGGTAGATCCCTGAAGTGCACTGGCCGGCCATGCTAGGAATTGGTGAGTGCTGGGTTCAGAGAGAAACCGGGCCTCCAGACATAAAATGGAGAGTGACTAAGAAAGACACCAGGGGTTAGCCCCTGGCCTCCACACACAAACATACACACACCTGCATGCATAGGTGTGCATATCCACAAACATATACTCATAAATACACACACACACAGAAATACATCAAACTCATGTTACTTTGACTATAGGTGCTGAACTTGGATAAATTTACTCCAAATAATCCAAATATCTAATAGCAAAGTACCAACCTAGGGAGCTGGAGATGCGGGCCAGCAGTTACAAGTGCTTGCTACTCTTTCAGAGGACCTGGGTTTGTTCCCAGCACCCACATCAGGCAGCTCACAACTGCCTATAACTTCAGCTCCAGGGTATTTGATGCCCTTTTCTGGACTCCATATGCATCTGCATGCACATACACATACATACATGTAGACACACACATATAAATATATAAAAATAACATTTGAAACATTTTAAAGATTTTTAAAGCAACTCTTTCTCCTTTCTCCTACTTTGTAAATTGGAATTTTTCAAACACCTGCAAATTTAATATTTGAGCTATTTAGAGAGATAATCTAGTTTTATGATTGAGAATAGGTGGAAAGCTTCTCAAAGCAGCAGAACGTGGTGTCGTTATATAACTGTCCCGGCTTTCCTCCTCGTCTTATTCTTCATTATCTGTTGGTACATCCTTTTTAACACCTCAGGGAGAGACATTTTTCTGGGCCCATTTTCCTGCTCATGTAGAGATTTTGAGGGGAGAAAAGGGCTCATAAACAGGTGTAAGGAAATGCAGCACGTGATCTTCAGACCCTGTGTACTGTCTTCTCTGGCAAATTTATTAGCTTGTTATTTTTCACAAAAGCTGAAAGCACATTACAGAGCTGTGTACTGTCAGTCAATCATCGCCCTTGTGTTTTGACTTAGTGGGCCTAAGAGTTGTCATAGTTACTAATTAACTCCCAGGCCTGGATGCATTAGGCTCTGTTTACATTATGTACAAAACAGAAAGACTGTTTACAATTGTAAAATGTTTTTGTTCTAAATAAATTAACTATCATCTCTCTATTACTTTAAAAATAAGTCACATTGTTGTACTTACAAAATGCCATCTACATTTTCTAAATCCAAACTCATATTCCTAGATGATTAAATAACCAGGCACTTACAATTAAATATATTTAAATGCAATTTATGTTTTCAAAATTATTTTCTGAGATAACTTCAAGACATACGTAGAAATCATTACAATGGTATTTTCTTCTAGAAAATGAACTGTAGCTTCTAATTACATAGTATTTGAGACAGTGTTACAAAATCAATAAACCTAGTATTTTTTCTAATCTCCATATAATTAAGTTTCCATATCAATTTGTCTGAAATATAAAATTAATGGGTATTTTTTGAATTTTATATTTTATGTCTGTAGTCATTTTAAATGTTCATTCCAACACTATAAAAATTACAGAAAATAAAAATCTTAGTATCACTGATCTTCATGACTTATTCCATTTTATCTACCTAAAACACCTTAATTATCAACACATACCTTGATGGGAAGAAAATAATTAATTTTTAATGATTTTTAGCTATGTTCTTATTCAAATTTAGTTGATCAACTAACCAAATAATCTTATATTTTATAATATAGATATTTTATAAACCAGAAAAAGAGAATTCTTTCCAATGCCCAATTTGACATCCATCTCTGAATAGTACAAGCTTCACATGTCAACCCTGGGACAAAGGATGAGAGAAGTGTTTAATAGGCATCTAGGGGCATCTCAGTGTGAAAGACTCAGGGGACCCTCAAAGCCACAGGGGCCTTTACTGCCCTTTCCGTCACACCTCTTCCTGCTGTGGCATCTTTTATCCCTTTATTGAGTTTCACCTATCCTTGGAAACCAGAAATATGAAATCATTTCTTCTGTTTTATCACTGCCTGCCAGCCTCTATGAATACACACAAACACACACACACACACGTGCACATATGTACACACAGAGACACAGAAACATGCATGTGCACATAAACAAATATACACATGCACACAAAGACACACGTGCATATGTAGACACATACATGCACACACAGACTCATACATACATGGACACTCATGCGCACACAGACACACATGGACAGGCACAGACACAAGTACATACACACACATACACATACCACAAATGCCTCAAAGTGTTTTCCTGTAAGCTCATTTCTTGCTCCAACTATCTTAACTTAGTCTCTCTCCCTCTCTCTCCTCTCTCCTTCCCTCTTTCTCTCCCCTCCCCCCTCCCTCCCACCTTCCTTCTCTTTGTCCCTCCTCTCTTCCCCCTCCCTCCATCTCTCCCTCCCTCCCTCCTTCCCCCCTCCCCCTCTCCCTCCCTCTCCCTCCCTCTTTTCTCCCCTCTCCTCCCGCCACCTGCACCTTTCACTTCCCTCTGACAGATGTAAAACTCTGACGCTGCTAACCACAGGCATTCAGAAACAGTCTTGCTCCAAATCCTGCCTCCTATTTTCATATTTCCTGTGGCGTTTTATAGAAATAGCAGAACAATTGCTCATCCACAGGGGGTAAAGGGAACAGGATTTTATATAATTAAATTTTAAAGTGACAAAGTTTCCCAGACTCTGGGGAAGTGCAAGGAAAGGGTGATGGGGTGGGGACCCTCTGGGGTGAAAGCAAAAGCTAGTCCTCCCCCTCCCCTTCCCTCCCACCTTCCTTCTCTTGGTCCCTCCTTCCCTCCCCCTTTCTCCCTCCCTCCTCTCTTCCCCCTCTCATAATGGAGCCTCTTGTCCGTCATATTTGTCCTGCATGAGCTCATTTTCTGTATTACCATGTGGTCTCTTTGTAAACTTCAATACTCTGCTCAATGTCACTTCTCTGTGCAGGGCCCTTCCATTCATCAATGCATTTACCAAATCCATACGACTGTGCTTGTGCTGTGCACCTGCACCTGCCTCATACACCATGGCTATGAGCCAGGCGCACACCCACCTGACCCTCTTGGGAACACAGGAGAACCTCTGTTCCACACAGCATCCCCACACCCACTCTCACATCACTGCGGCCCCTAAAATGAGTGTGCCACCTTAGGTCCCAGCACCGGGCCTCCATGCCCAAGAGGAGGTAAGCGATTAAGAAACTTTTGAAGATGGATCAAAGAATAAATTTATATGTAGTGAAATAGTAAAGTCAGATAAAATCATGAATGACAGAAATGGTTTCCCAACAAGTTAAGTTGTATAAGGGGTATAAAGGGAAGAAGGGAGAGTCCTCCCCACAAGGAGATCTTTCCAAAACCACTGGCTGCCAAGTAATCTGGAGAAGACCCGGGAAGAAACCGATCGGAAGGACAGAGTAAATGTCCTGGAGCAGCTTTGAGCAAACACCCCTCGCTCTCTAGCACCTACCTGAGCCTCATCTGCCCTGCTGCACATGAGCACCCCACAGGGAGCCGTCCCCTCGGCATCTGTTTCTTCCGCACTTTGCCCCTTTGCACCTGCCTGCCTGCATCTCAGGTTCAGCCCACCCCCCACCCTCCGACTCAGAGATATTCCTCCAAGACTTAGTTCTAAAGTTCTCTCTCTAGTGGAGACTCTCCATGTCACTTCCTGACTCACAACTACATGCAAATGAAATCCGGGTCACTCGTTCTGTGGTCTCACATTCTCAGATTCATACACTGACTCTTCAAATACACAAATTAATTCAGAACTGGTGATGCTGAGGGGAGGCGGTGCGTGTGTTGGCTGAGAACATATTGGTGCCACATCACTCGGAAACATGTAGGGAAGTCTGAGGAAAACTGATTAATTCTAAAAATATCATCAGTGAAAAGGTAAATATATGTAAGGGTGTTATTTAACTCTTACATTTAATAATATTAAAAATTCGAGGCTGAAGAAATGGTTCAGCGGTTAAGAGCACTGGTTGCTCTTGCAGAGGACCTGGGTTTGATTCCCAGAATCCACATGGTGGCTAACAGCCTTGTGTAAGTCCAGTTCCAGGGGATCCAACGCCCTCTTCTGTCCTCCACAGGCATTGCATGACACAGGTGCACTTACATACATATAGGCAATAAACTCATACACATACAATAAAATAATAAAATATTTAAAAATATATATGTCAAATAATTAGCCATATAGGAAAAAATAAATTATCACATAAGGGGAGAAAAGTTAATCAGAAAAGGCCTAATTACACAGAGGAACTATTTACACAATATTGAGTTAACAAGACAAAATGTAAAACACAATGAACAACTTTCTTTTTCAACATTAAAATATGCACATCAAGGGACTGGAGAGATGGCTCAGCGGTTAAGGGCACTGACTGCTCTTGCAGACTCGGGTTTAATTTCCAGCAACACCTACATGGTGGTTAACAACGGTTCATAACTCCAGTTCCAAGGGATCTGACACCCTCTTCTCACCTCCATGGGTATTGCACAACACAGGTGCACTTATACACATGCAGGCAATACACTCATACACATAAAATAAAAATAAATAAAAAATTTAAAATAAATAAATAAAAATAGCATATGCCTATTAAAAAGACAAGTAGGCTATGCCAAAATACTATATTGGTTATGTCTAAATAGCAGGTGATTGGCAAGTTATGCTTTTTCGTCTACATTATTCAATCACTAGTTATTAATTAATGAAAGCTACTGTAGTGTATTTTAAATATATTTACCAAATTAGCAGATTATTGGGCTAAACCAGTCTGTCCATTCATCTGCCCATTCATCTGCCCATTCATCTGTCCATTCATCTGCCCATTCATCTGCCCATTCATCTGTCCATTCATCTGTCCATTCATGCATCATTGAAAAGAATCACAGAAATGGTTTTGTGCAGACACAGACCTAGTCGCCCCTGTCTCCTTCCCAGATCACTGAAATGAACAATGCCAGGAGACTTAGTCCTGACTTACGAGCCAGAGAAATGCCATCTGCAGATAGGACGCCTGCAGGAAGTGCACACCCGGTAATAGAGACGTTCAGGCTCTGCTGAGGACATGATGCCGAAGCTTCGAGACCTTGCCCTACCACAGAAGTGGCATCCAATTGCTAATGACCTTCAAAAACCAGGATACTCATTACATCAAGGTCATTCTGACATTTTAGTTGTTACTGAAAAGAAATCTGCAAAGAACTTCTGGAAAAAAAAAACACAGCAAAACTTCAATAAATTCTACGTGAATCGAGCGTTCCCTAATTCACGCTGACTTTGTGAATTGCTGTTTCATCTCTTTTACTGTTTTATTTGAAGGGACATTGTGAGGTTGATACGTTCTGAGGCACAGCGTCTCCTGAGTGTGGAGTTTGTGTATGAAAGGTCTTCATTTTTTAACTAAATAATAAAGATAATATTCCGTGTTCATACCATCTTCATGGAAGAATCACACAGATTGAAAACTGTAAGTGGCATTTTTCCTGTCGTCCCACGGCAGAAGTTTCCCTGAAAACCATGTTACAATCACTAACAGAGACAAGGATCACTGTCCACACCGCACAGAGCACCATTCTGTTCCGGAAGAGCCTGTGAAGACGTTTTGAACAAACTGAACTTTGAGCACTGGGATGCAGAGGGAGCAGAGGTGTTAACCACTGAATGATGGAAGTTTGAGTGGAACCGCATTTCTCCTTCCTGGAGGTTGTGAACAATTTCTTATAATCTATGCCCTTGAAACAATCTTGGGGAAAAGATGCTAATGACACGCATGTTCGGTAAAACGTAGGGTAAAAAAGCAGAACAGTCTTCTGACTTAGAAAAATTCCACCACCTCTGCTGTACAAAAGAAAGATAACCTCTCATTGTTCCACTGGTTGAGGAACAGCAACTTTAAAACAGAGTCTTTAGTAAGCCTGCCAAGAGGCAGAGTAATAACTTCCCAAGTCTCGATGTCACTCATAAGGCAAACCAAACCCCTATCACTTGAAGACAGTTGAAAGGGCTTTCACTTACACAGCTCAAGACAGAACGTCCGCAGGGTCCGTGGACAAACATCCACACAGGTCTGCCCTGGCTATAGGGAACAGACCTGGAGAACCTTCAGCCTGATTTTCAGACTCAAGTGATCAGACACAAGATTAGCTCTCTGGAAACAAAGCTGGAAGTCAGTAAATAAAGCAAACAGGGCCTTGGGGCAGAGCAGGATCATTTCTTCCTGCCTGCGGTGTTTCCAAGGGTGCTGCTAAAGGTGAAGCCAAACAACACTATTTCTGTGCCATTGATCACCCAGGATGGGGCTCAGGGACACACTAAGAAACGGTAAGAACAATTCTCAGAACCAGAGGTTACGTTGCCTTGCTGTGTGGCTTATGGCTATTCAACTACCTGCTCTGTTTTTTATTTCCCCAGACAGAAAAGGGGTGACCTAGCTTAATTCCTTTCCACCTCAATAGGAAATGGTGTCTGATCACAATTCCCAGTCCATCAAGTCCTTTGAGGTCTTTGAGCAAACACAGTGTTATGAAAAGCAAGCAGCACCTTGGTGGTCTGCAGGGAAGGGGCGTAGCAGAGGGAATCTGTGCCTTTCCTTCTCTGTAAATGTTCTGTGAGCTGAGGATTGAAAAAGAGCTTTAGGATCCAGAAAAGTCAAAAGGGAAGCAATGGACTTGATTTTCTAATCACAAATGACACATCAACAGCGCTGCAGGAACCGAGAAAGAGTCAAGGTTCAGTCACTCAGAGTTTTGCTTGGCTTTGGGGCTTTGGGAGATTTTTAATTAAAGAAAATATCTAAATATTTCTCTGTGGGCAAAAGATTGTTTATTTGCACCCACACACATGCACGCATGCACAAACACTGATTTAGATATCTTCCTAGCCACATAGGATGTCTTGTAACTCCTTTCATAGTTTTCTACACATGAATGTCAAATATGAGTTCAAAATTACAGGATCAACAATGATAGTTTCTAACAAATATCAACTTCTTCCAGGACACTAAGAGTCATTACTAAACAATTGCAGCAAGCAATTGATGACCCAGAGTAAAGCCAAGTTGGAACTCCTTCTCTACCCCAGGACACTGGGTTTTAAGTCAGAGGACCCCAGTTCTCCGGCTGACTGTTGTATTTCACAAGCCTCATACCTTCCCCATGTCTCAGCATTACCCACAGAAAGGGAAGTTTGACCAGAGAACCAGCAAGGCTCTCACCGGCAAGAGTGACCTGCCGTTCTTAAGTGTGAGTGTGTCATCGGTCACTGTATTAGTATTTTTTCTGCTGCTGACAGAAAATACCCTGAAAAGAACAACTTAAAGGAGGGCTTATGGTTCCAGAGGGTCAGAGTGCCTTGTAGTGGGGAAGACGTGACAACCCCAGGCAGGGAAGGCAGGGTGGAAGCCGGGAGCCGACTCATTGCCTCTGTGCTGGGGAAACAGTATGGGGAGTGGTGAGAAGCTATAACCCTCAAAGCCGGCCCCCGAGTGACATACTTCCTCCATCAAGGGTCCACATCCTGAAGGTTCCATAATCTTCCCAAGCAGCAGCACTCGCTGGGAACACCTGTGTTCAAACATAGGCGCCTGCTGGGGTGTTTAATTCTCAAACCACAAGAGCCATTCCACCAGAAAATCCACCACCATTCTGCACTTTTTCCTCTTTGTTAATATTTTTCTTTACTAATTAAAAAACTTAATGATTAGGGGCTAGAGAGATGGTTCAGTGGTTAAGAGCACTGACTGCTCTTTGCAGAGGACCCAGTTTAGTTCTCAGCACTCACAGGGTAACTCACAATTGCCTAACTCTAGCTTCAAGGAATCTACACCCTCTTCTGGCCACTGCAGGCACCGCACAGTGAGTGCAGTCACTCACACAAACACACAAAATAAAAATACATACATCTTTAAAGAGTGAAAAAAGGTGATATTAATTTTAGCTCCAATCAGACATTACTTTGCATTATAGTAATCACGGCCACTGACGTTCCTTCCAGGAAATTAGGAAAATCTTTCTGCACCAACGACTTTTTCTCTCCGTGATTTTGAACTCACAGATTTCCACGTTTCTGAAGGTTGTGATAACGATGAGGGAAAGTAACAGGAGACCCAAATCCACTGGCCCACGTGATTGTACTTTGACGTTTTCCATAGGAAACTGTCCCATTTTAGTGTTGTTCTTTATCAACTGGGGGAAAGTAAGATTTTACACACGTATACACTAAGGACAGATATCCATTTCTGTTTGAAGGGAGCAGTGGTCTAAGGAATAAAAATTAAGAGAAAAGCCCATGATCAACAGACTGTGGGCAGTTAGCATAGGAGACAGTATCACAGGCCTGTTTACTTCCTTCAGGGAATCACACTAGCTATGAGAAAGTGTCATTCTGTGTCGTGTGATTTGAGGCAATGCTTTATATGATACAGTATAATCTTTATAGATACACATTAATAACTGACTGGAGTTTTGAGATTCTCATACAATGACATATGATCATATCTGCCCCACATTTCTCTTCCTCCAACTCCCCAAATCTTCATCTCTTTCTCAGTAGGATAAACTAGATGGTTTCAGAGCTTAAATGTTTTCACTTTGAGATACTCGATCCCTTATGTCAGATTAAAGAACTGACTAGTTCTTTTATGATGAATAAGTGAAAGATAGGATTGTACCCTTTTCCCCAGGACCCTTCACGAGCAGCCTTTCCTGTTTCTGCCAGTATCTGATTTTCCAAAGTCACATCAGAACGTCCCATTAATTCTGCTTACAGCCTTCTAGGGCTACTCTGGTCTGCATCTCCAGACTCTTTCCTATAGCTCTTGAAACTCAGTTTTTAAAGGTCTGTAGACCAGGAAATCAGTTTATAGCTGCCATGCCTCAGTTCCCTGGTATCAATTGTCTGTTTTAGTTACTTATCGTGTCACTGTGACTAGCTTTCTGGTTAACTGTGGAGGAAATACTTCTCTGGGCTCCTGGTTGCAGAAGTTGCAGTCAGCACACTGGGGCACACACGGCAGAGTGGTCCTGCAGTGCCAGCAGATGTATCAGAACTCCTCACATGGCCAGTTCACCAGGAACCAGAGGGGGTGCATCCTTTAACCAACTTCTAGGCTCACATATCCCATACCTTCCCAAACAGAACACCAGATGGGGATCAAGCACCCAAACACATAAGCCTGGGAACACTTCACACTCACTTTCTTCTGAACATCTCATTTCTTCTTTCCAGTAATGCCTGATAGCTATGAGCCCAGTTTATTCATTAGGAAACTGAGGCTTTAAAAAAGTAAATTATGCCCAAGGTTACGAAGCTCATGAGATGTTCTAGTTACTTTCTACTGTTATGACAGAAACACTGACCAAAACCAACTTGAAGAGGAAAGGGTTTGTCTTACATCTCCCAGGTCACAGTTCATCACTGAGGGAAGTCAGGGCAGGAACTCAGGGCAGGAACCTGGAGGCAGGAGCTGGAGCACAGGCCATGGAGGAAGGCTGCTTACTGGCTTGCTCCTTTGGCCCATTTTCAACTTGCTTTCTTAAACAATACAGGACCATGTGCCCAGGGGTGGCACCACCCACTCAACAGAAGGCTGGGCCTCCCACATCACTAAACAATCAAGAAAATGCCTTGCAGACATGGCCATAGGCCAATTCAATAGAGTTAATTCCTCACTGAGGTTCCCTCTACCCAGGTATGTCAAGCTGACAATTAAAACCACCCAGCATACATGTGCTATGTGAAAATGAAACCACAGCTTACCAAGCTAGTGACTTTCACAGCCTGGATAGTGTGAAGGGTACCACACCTCACCCTCTCTCCAGCAGAATTAAACTCTTCCAGAATACTTGGGAGTCTTGGCTCTAACTACTGACAACTGCCTAATGTCATCGTTTGGAATGACAGGACGATGTTAACAGCTTTGGACCTACTTTCTCCACGGAGCCACCAACCGTGCAAGCATCTCCTCGATGTTGGTGTAAGCATCCCAAGTTCCTAAGGCAACATCAATCTAGAAAATATAACCAGAAATGTAGACTTTGCTTCACTAGTAAACTACTTCTGATTATTAGGTTAACAATCAGTCTTTAGTTCTGCTCCTAAGTATGTGGCTTTCTGCGCAAACCGGCTCTTCAGATTTTGGAAGCACACCTTGAAGAAGATAGATTCAAACAAAAATAAAAGTGTAATTGATGGTATCAATAGTACTGATGAGGTCTCAGCAGACAGTCATCTTGTGACAGAGATGACAAACTAGTGTACCACACATTCTCCAAGCCATGGTAAGCAGGACAGATCTAGAGACCACAGGAGGAGCTACAACATCATACACATGTCATCAGAGGGGCATCCATTGCCAATACCACGAAATTTGCTTGTACTTTCTGGTCACACAGGCACATCACCCATGCTGTGTCTTACATTCCCTACAAGCACCACTTCATGTGTAGATACAAGACAGATGACGAAGCACTGGGGAGATAGTTCAGTAAGTAAAGTGCCTGCTACACAAAGCAAAAGGACCTAAATTTAATCCCCAGACCCACAGGAAAAAACTAGATGCGCTGGGGGAGGAGAGACCGCTGGATCCCTGGAGCTCACCGGCCAGCTAGCCTAGCCTACTGGGCAAGCTCCAGGCCAAGGACAGAGCTTTCTCAAAGGTTAAGAAGTGGACAGTGTCTAGAAAATAAGACAAGACTAAGACACAATGGCCCTACACAAGACTTTTGCACCTACTTGATGAGAGAGAGAGAGAGAGAGAGAGAGAGAGAGAGAGAGAGAACGCTCAGTTTCATGGTCCTATTTATTCCTCAGAACAGCCGAGTGATAGCACACTTACAAATCCAACTTTACTGACGAAAGCGGAGATGACACTGGTTAAATTAACGAAACAAAATTAAACCCAAGTCTCTCTTACTGCCCCTCTGCTCACAGAGGCTACGTTCTGATCTCCTTTTGGCCAGAGACTACTCTGATAGTGGGGCAGAAACACTGGGCAGCCTTACCAGGACGCCACTCTTGAACCAGACAGACCTAGTGACGGGAACCAGTATCAGTCCAAAGAGATTGGGTACAGGGATGTAGGCTGAGTGACAGAAAGGAACACTCCCAGGGAGTCTCAGCAGAGGAAAAGGATGGCTGGAGGAATGGGGGGGGTGGAGACAGACCACAGAGTTGTGCGATTTCAAGTTCAGGCGCTGGGGCCAGCAAGACGCTCAGCAGATAAAAGTGCAAGCCAGATGGCCTGAGTTTGGTCTTCAGAGTCCATGACAGGAGAGAAATGGCTCTGAGAAGGTATCCTCTGACTTCCATGTGCACACTGTGGCTCACACATCTGGACCCCCCCCCACGATAAAAGTTAATTTTTTTCAGTGAGGCACTGGAGCAACGAGAGAGCAAGAATCTCTTCCCTCCCTGATCTTTCCTCCTCCTCCCTCTCTAATGCTCTCTCTCCACCCATCTCTCTCTCCTCCTTCCTCTTCTTTCTCGTTTCCTCTCTGTTCTCTAGTCTC
>NW_008349770.1:1099724-1102693 GCF_000622305.1 Nannospalax galili | reverse complement strand
TCTCTCTCTCTCTCTCTCTCTCTCTCTCTCTCTCTCTCTCTCCTAATATTCAACATTGCTTCTCTCTGACAGAATCAACTGGAGGATATTCAGCAAGATGCCCTGGGTGATCATGGGAAATGAGGCCCTCTAGGATCACAGCAGAGACAGAGTGAGGGTGTTCCCCAGAAACACAGGACCAGTGAGCCCCATGGGCTCAGGGGCTGCTCCTGCCTCCACGCTGGCATGAATGTCTCAGCAGGAAGTCAGATGACCCTGGAGCTACTCAGATACAGTGATTCCTATGCCAGTTTTGGCCTTTAAAAATTACCTCATCCTGCTGCCCCACACAGTATCTGTCCCTTTAGATATATCCTTCCATTAACCAGATGTGACAGGTTAGCATCATTTCATAAAGACCAGAAACCTGTTTATAGCCAAGGGAAATGAGAAATGCCTTGAAAATGTCACCCAGAGTCACCAGGCCACCTGCAGTCTCCATATTTGCAGTGCAGATAGTATAAACTCTTCCATTTTTCAAATTCAGAAATCTGTAAAGTCCAGGTCTCCAAGAGTGCTGTGGGTTACAGTGAACAATCATAACTGAACAACAGAGGCTGTGCAGAAATAAAGAGCTGTGGACTAGCGGGGGCTGGTGGACCATGGGATAAGCAGATTGAAATAAGCAGCATTTGTCAGTGTTGACAGGACCCAGTGTGACTCCCTCAATATGGCAAGAGACGGAATCAGAGTGAAAGACACTGGCACAAGAATGCTTGGAAAAATCCCTCTTCCAGGAACTGAGTCAACTAGTATTAACTCTGATTCCAGTTTCAGGAGAATGAAATGTAGATCAAACCAGTGTTTACTTTTTAACTCCATAATTCTAAGATTTCAAGTTAATAGACACAGCCAGTCAGTCCCAGGACAGGAAGTCAATTAAACAGGTTGTTTCTAGAATATACTCAATGGTGATAGATTAAGAAAAAATAACATCACCTTATTTGATCATGCAAGACTTCTCATCTTTAGAATGGCTCTAAGTTAACTTTCAAAAAATATAAAAATAGTTGGGGAGGTAAAAAAAAAAACTGGGTAAATAAACAAAGCGAGGGACTTGCTATGTGATATAACTTGTCTCATTAGCCTGGCACATCCAGGGAAAGCACTAAGAGCCTTGCACTGAATTGCATATGCCAATTTGGGCATTTTCTGTGATCCACTAAGCTTTCTTGGATAGAAAATTAATTATGTTGCCATTTCATAATTCTCTCCTGAAACATTTACACAGGTGTCAAGAATGCATTTGACACATTTCAAACCCCAAAACGCCTTTAACTAAAGCACTTAAAAATACTGTGTACAAACAGGGAAGTGGCTATGGATTAAAATGCATATAGGTGCAAGAGGCCACTTTCGAGTACCAAGCCTTAAACACACTTGGGGTAAGTGGTGCTGTGGTTTTCAAGGTGTGGCTTCTTGCCGACTCTCATTCTCTGGCTTTAAATATGCCTGTTGATGTTGAGATATTTCAGAGATCGCTGAGAGATAATTAGGATTACTGTCCTAATGTTCTTTTCTACTCTGAGGTCCAATTAAAAAATCTGAGGAATGTAAGTAATTGCTCTGACATCTCATATTAATATGTAGTCATTTTTCAACAACTCTGAATATAACCTGCTATATCCCAGGCTGGTCTCAGAATTATGTCAGCTGAGGGTGACCTTGAATTTGTTAGTCTCTTACCTCTTCCTCCCAAGTGCTGGGATTACAGGAATGAGCACCACAGAAGTTTATATAGTACTGGGGACTTGGTGCATGCTCGGCAAACACTATCAACTGAGCTACATCCCCACCCCCAAAATATCAATTATGAATTTTCAAATTATTCAAAATCCCTTTTGGATGTATAGTCTGATATAAATCCCTGGATGCATTTCTAAGCCTAGCTTGATTGGGAAAGGAGAATGCTTGGCTGCCTGCTAGCGCCTCTAGAAAAATTAATTTTGAAATCTGAGTTGTTTTCCAGTTGCAATTTCTCCAGCATGCTCCTCCATTCCATGGTTACACCTTCCACGGGTGTATTAGAAAGTTGTAAAGGAGAGTTTAAATCCTCTTTTTTTTTTTGTCTTTTTGAAGCAGGGTCTCCCTGTAGCCCCAGCTGTCCTGGAGTTCAGTATGTAGACCAGGCTGGCCTTGAACTCACAGAGCTCCGCCTGCCTCTGCCTCCCAAGTACTGGAATTACAGGAGTGTGCCACCATGCCCGGCTTAAATTCTTTTGTTAAAAAACACAGATTTGTTTTGCTTTCTGTCTTGGGCTCTGCAGAATGATTTCCCAATAAACACTGACAAAAAGAAGAGGGCTATTCTGCCTGGAACAGGTTCTGACCTGAGAGCCCACCAGCATTCACAGTGCACCCCACAGTGGGCTCTCAGGAGCATGCCCCTTGGCAATTCAAAGAAATCTGGAAAATTACCATGGAGATGAAGACTCAGAATGTGAACAGTGACACTGAACTCCACGGAAAGGTCTGAACCAAGAGAACAAGGAAGGTCTGTGTGGAATGGGCAGAACGGAGCTGAGAACAGTGACAATGGTGTTCACCCAACAAGCTCCATGCTTTTATGACCTGTGTCTATCAGCACTTCCAAAATCCTTCAGACAAGTAATGTGGAAGAGAATAATTTGCCTACTGGCAAATGAACTTTGAAGATGGTCCCTTCTCCCCAAAGCACATCAAATCCCACGTTACCTTCAAAGGACTAAAGATAACAATGTTAGACAAGGTAATGTGACACTATTCATATATGATCTCATGAAACAGGAAGGACCATTTACCTGCAAATTTCATGATTTCATCTTTCTTTACTGCTGAGTAAAACTCCATCGTATATATGAACCACATTTTCATTATCCACTCATCAATTGAGGGACACCTAGGTTGCTTCCATCTCTTAGCTATTGTGAAAAGAGCAGCAACAAACATGG
>NW_008349770.1:1098325-1098685 GCF_000622305.1 Nannospalax galili | reverse complement strand
TCTTTCTTTAAAGATTTAAAATTTTCATTGTAGAGGCTCTTTAATGTCTTTGGTCAAGTTTACTCTGAGATATTTTATGTTTTTGCAGCTATTGTGAATGGGAGGGTTTCCATGTGCTCTTTCTCTGATTGCTTTTTATTGGCATATAGAAAGGCTATAGACTTGTAGGTTAATTTTGTAACCTGCCACTTTACTACACGTGTTAATATTTTCTAGGGGTTTTCTGGTGGAATTTTTGGCATCCCTTAGATATAATATCATATCATCTGCAAAAGGGATAATTTGAGCTCTTCTTTTCCAATTATTACTCCTTTAATTTCCTGCTCTTGTCTTATTGCTCTTGCAAGAGTTTCACATACT
>NW_008349770.1:1068931-1098041 GCF_000622305.1 Nannospalax galili | reverse complement strand
CCTTGTATCTTTACCTGGCTTTGGTATTAGAGTGATGCTGGCTTCATGGAAGGAATTTGGAAGTTCTCCCTCAATTTCTATCTTTTTGAATAAATTAAGTAGTATTAGATGTAGATCCTCTTTAAATGTCTGATAGAATTCTGCTGTAAATCCATCAGGTCCTGGGCTTTTTTTACTCAGGAGGTTTTGTATTGCTGTTTCAATTTCTTTTTGTGTTATGGTTCTGTTTAAGCTGTTAATCTCTTCTTGGTTTAGTTTTGGTGGTTCCCATGCCATTAGATATGCATCCATTTCTTTTAGGTTTTCAAATTTAGTAGCATATAGTTTTTTAAAGTATTCCCTTATAATGTTCTGTATCTTTTTGGTGCCTGTTGTGATGTTTCCCTTCATCTCTGATTTTGTTGATTTGGACCGAGTACACATACCTAGGACGCTGACATGTGGCACTGTGGCAGGATGGTGCTCAACGCAGAGGAACTGCAGACACTGACAAGCTCTGCTTTCTTGGACAGAGGAGAAATTCAGGAGAAAGGCTCCAGCACTCCTTTTAGAGTCCTACATAGGACTGATTTTGGCACAATGCTCCCTAAATATTTGGAATTCAAGAGGCCAGTTATCATTCAGGCCCAGGGAGGTGGCTCAGTTGGTGAAGTGCTTACCAGGAAGGACCGGAGTTCAAACCCCAGAACCCATGTAAAAAAGACAGTTGTCGTGGCACAAGCTTGTTATATTGGTGCTGGGCAGACATGTGGATTCCTAGGGTTCCCTGGCCAGCCAGCCTAGACCAATCAGCCAGTTCCAGACCAATAATAGACCCTGTCTCAAAAAATGAGGTGGGTATTGACACCTGAGGAATGATACCTAAGGCTATCCTTTGTCCTCAATGCATACCTGCACACACACATGTAGACACACGCATGTACACAAACATGTGTGTGTGCACAAGAAGTCTACTATTTGTTACTCTCCTTCCTTTTTAAATTCAACATTTCTAACTGCAGACTCTAAGGATTTTAGCATTTAGTCTCTGTAGCTGCTGTCTTACCCTGATAAATGAACTTGACCCCCCTGCTTAACTAGCTGCAGGATGATTGTAATAAGCGTGGACCATTGCACAAATTTTGTTTTTAATAATTGCTGTATTATACTCATGCAGAGGACAACACTTTGTCAATTATGGATTAGGAAGAGGCTGGAAGCCAGTAAATTTTCTTTCTGTTTTGTTTGGTTTCCTTTTTTACTTTTTATCATTATTATTCAGAATTTCATACATGGACACTGTATTTGTAGTTCCATTCCTCTCAGTCCCCCTCCAACTCCCCCCGTCAATTTCTTTTCCTCTTGTTTATTACTGTTACATTTACATACATACATGTAGAAATATACCTACACACAATGCATGGATTCCACTCAGTGGTGCTCCTGTGCACCTGTGTTTAGGGTTGTCCACTTGGGATTAGATAACCTCTCAGGGAGCTCATCCCTGAGAAAGCCGCCCTACTTAGATCAGCATCCATAACCTCTCAGGGAGCTCATCCCTGAGAAAGCCGCCTTACTTAGATCAGCATCCATTGGTTATTGTATGTGGGACTCCGACTCCGTGACATAGCCCCATCTGCCTTCGTTAGGATGCAGCAAATCTTAAGCAGACCAGGTAGGGATAGCCATTAAGACTATTTTAAAAATAAATGGCATCAAAATTATGAAATATTGGAAATGTTAAAGAATTTTCACCAATATTTAGACTTCCTGTCAGAGAGCTGCATACCTAACAACAGAGAGAGTTCAGCTGTCTCTGAGCCTACAGATTTTGTTAAAAACAGAACAAACCTAGAAAGCATTCCAGAAAGAAGAACAAAGCAGGGAAGGGTTCAAAGGACTTTCTGAGTGCCCAGGTCCAGGCTTCCTGCCCACCTTGGCTCACCATCCCGGTCAGCCTCTGTTATTTCCTCGTGACATCTTCCCACACCCACCAGGTATGCAGAGAAAAGATGCCACTATACCCCAGCCAAAGGTGTTTGGTTTACCTGTTTTGCCTATTCTAGGTTAGTGCAGTTATAAAGGGAACCGAGCTCATTCCCAACGGCTTTTTCAGAGCCTCCAGCAGTACTAGAGTGTGGAGGATTGTGCTACAGACCATGCGGATGATTTATGAATGACGCCTACAGAAAGACCAGGGCTGATCTCCAATTAATCAAATTCCAAAGTACCTTAACAAAGGATAGCATTCTGGCCACTGGAAGCTCATTAGCCAAAGATGACCTCTACTTTTTAAATAGCCTTTAAAGACAACATGTAATGAAAATAATCTATCAACAAAGTGATGAGTGTGCCTCCTAATGAGCAGAAGACCCCATGGTGTATGTAATGCAAACAAAACCTGCCAGGGATTTGCAGTAATTTGTGGAGGAATTTTAATATATGTTATAAAATAAGAAATGGGTTTCCACAAAGAGGTGCTGAAACAAAAGCGTTTCCCAGTGTCCTTCACATCATTGTTGGTCTGACAAGCACAGTTTCCCTTTGTTTAGGAAATCGATTCTGAGGCTGGGAGATGGCTTAACTGGTAAAGCCTCTGCTACTTACGCAAGATGTGAGTTCGGATGTCCAGAACCCACATAGAAAGTGGAACATGGTGGCACATGCCTGCAACTTCAGCTGAGGAAGACAGGCAGGTCCCTGAAACACATTGCCCAGACAGCCCAGCAGGACTGATGAGTGTTTCAGGTCCAGTGAGAGACCGTGTCTCAAAAAGATAAAGGTGGAGAGTGATTGAACATCCAGCCTCTACAACTAACCTCTACATGCATAGGCAAACATGCATGCACACCCACACATACCTGTGTGCATACCTATACTAGGAAGTGCTTAAACACACACACACACACACCAGGAAGAATTAATTTTATTTGCTGAGGCAATGCAGGCAGTCATGTGGGTATGCTGTGCCAGTCGTTAAAAAGACCAGTCTGTGTCATTGTTTAGAAAGGTAGGAACTCTGGCTTGTTGATGAAGTCAGTAGAGGAAGTCCCACAAAGATTAGTGACAGGTCCACCCACATAGCAGATGTGAGCTGTGGTGCCATCTACTCCTCTCGTCGAGGCTGAACATTTCATTACACACTTGCTTCCTCCTTTTGACTTTAAATATAATAATGGGCATATAATCATCATCATCTCAAGTAGCCCCAAGAACAGCAGTGGAGCCACTAAAGGCCGCTTCCACAGTGCAGAAATGAACCAGAGCTCAGACCATTCCAGGCAATCATCTCATCTTTTGTGCTGTGTTCTGTTATAATTAAACAATTCCCCACTGGCATCACATTGAGCTAATCTGCTCCCTTTCCCACGGGCCACTAAAGGCTTACATTAACCATGCAGTAATGAGACAGCTCTGCCTTCCTAATGTCATAGTTATTTTAACGTCAGACAGGATGAACCCATTATGAAAACATTTCACCTTGAACTTCGGCACAGAATTTGTGTTCTGTAAGTATCACATCTTCTTCCCATACCCTGTTAGGAAATCTGGGTGTAGTTGGTGGCACCCCAATTCAAATCATAGGAAGTGGGAAGTCTGATGCTTGGGGCTGATCCAACCATTCTGATATTATCTCAGTCATTTCAATGAAGAATGTAGCTGAATTGGGTTAGATCAAGTCACAGTCTCCCGGCTGTTGATGGTAGATTAGATGTCCTCGGTCCTAGTGACCAGAGCTAGAGATGTGTCACTTTATCTGTGAGAAATGTTACAAGATATTTCTGATTCACAAAAATTAGAATAAACATTTAGAATGTGGAGGCAGGGAAGTCAGGAGTTCAAGGTCATCTTAAACTATAATATGCTGTAACAAGTTCAAGCCAGCCAGACCCTGTCACACACAAAAACATTAAAATAACTAAGAGTGCTTTGGATAGCTTCCAGGGTCAATGTGATACACTTACGAAGACGGGAATTTTCTCCATCAGACTGGCCTGTGGCCTTGTCTATGAGGTATTTTCTTGATCACTGACTGACATGGGAGGGCCCAGCCCACTGTGGGTGGTGTCACCCGTGGGCAGGTGGGCCTGTGTTGTATAAGAAAGCAGGTTGAGCAGAGGCCAGAGGAGCAAGTCAGTAAGCAGCGTTCCTCCACAGTCTGTCCTCCATTTCCTGCCTCCAGGTCCTGCCCTGAGTTCCTGCCTGACTTTCTTCAGAGATGGGCTGTAACATGGAGGTGGAAGCTGGATAACCCTCTCCTCCCCAAGCGTCTCTGATCATGCTGTTCATCACAGAAAGAAAACAAACCAGGACAGAGCGTCAGTGATTTTATTTTTATTAATTAATTCTAATTTCCCTCTGTAAATGGTTCCATCATTTCCCTCCTATTTAACACCCCACCCGCCCAGAAAGAAAGAACCTGACATATGGATTCATAGGTGAGAAAGCTAGGAAAACATGAAAAATCATAAATTTAAACTTTATTTTCAGGCTAGCTTTGTCTGCTAGTATGACCAAAACAGCCAGTTGTTCATCAAAAAAAAAAGAAAAACCCAACTTGCTCACGACTACTACAGGCCTTACTACAAGCCATGTAAAATCCGCATGACCTTGGCAAATTTCCCAAGGTCACAGAATGCCCACCTGGTGACCTCCCAAGCAATTGGAGCTTGGAGGTGAAGGACAGAGAGAGGGAAGAGTTACAGCACACAGCTTAGCCTGCAGGGTCACAGTCACATGCCCTGGGGCTAATGCCCACATAGTCTCCTATAAGCTTTATGACATAAGCCCTTCTCTGCTACTTTGTCTCCCTCTTCCTCAGCTTCCAAATCTGTATATTTGGTAGGATGAAATAATATTTATTAGTTTGTCAAGGTTGATGTAAACTAGCCACATCCTCACTTATAGCATCATGTAGTATCTAGACCGTATCATACACTAATAAAGTTTAATAAATTTCAATGATCGCTGTTACTCTCCAACCTAGACATAAGAAATATTAGGAACCTTTGAAAATGCTCTCCTGGTCTCCTGCTGTTCACAGAATCAGCATACCAAGTATATCCCAAGAAGCCTAGCTCCGCAAAGTTCACTTAGTAGCTGGACGTGGTGGTGAACAGCTGTAAGTACTTGGAAGATTGAAGTAGGAAGATCACACATTTAAGGACAACCTGGGCTACATAGCAGTTCCAGATCAGCCTAGGCTACATAGTGAGACCCTATCACGAACAAAACAATTCTCTTAAGGAATTCTCTGGTCAAGTGATTGTTAGCACTATTTCAGAACCAAGAATTTCTCATCATTAATTCCAGGCAGTTCCAAAATTCTCAAAAACCATCTACAGAAGCAGAAGTAAGCAAAAAATATGTTTGTTTACTTACACATTAATTCGCTGATTTTCACGTATGTATACACACATACATGCCCAGTAACTTATAATAGTCATTCACTACAGCAGTTTATCATAACTCCCTCTACATGGCTATGGGAGATTTTGTTCCATGGGCAAACAGGATAGCTTTCTGAAGCATCAATATAATCGATAGGAGTAGACCTAAATATAAATCTTACCTGCGAGTCTAACATTCACCAAGGTCTGTCCTTTCTATGCAGAGGACTTCCCTCTGTCATATGCATCCATTAAATTACAGGCAGTTCAGATGTTTTGAACATGGGAGATTTCATCCACACAGATGTATTCGATACATTCAATAGTAGTCACTATTTTTTAAAGATGTATACCACAAAGCATGAAAGCCAAGGAGCAACTTAGTCAGAAACAGGGTTTTATAGTACCAGACACAGTAACAGGACCTGGGCCATGATTCTCCCCTGACACAGGAGTTCTTGTCACTCACAATCCCAGGTGGCATTTGCACCACAAATTGCTCTCTTGAAAAGTAATAACACAGAAGGCAAACACGATTTCATCGTGACCTAAAATTTATTGGGGGCTTTCAGAGATTTAGATGCTGTACCTCACACAGATAAGATATACCTCAGTAAAGGTGCTCTCAAATACTGCTTTCTCTTTCACTGGGAGGAAAGGGTCTGTGAAGTAGCATCTAAAAGCACCTGAAAATTTTTCTAACACACACTGGAAGGTGCATACAGACAGATGACCTCATTTTTTCTGTTACTTTTACAGACAAATGCAATAATTACAGACCTTATCAGGTCTAGTTAGCTTTTCTGCACACAGTAATGGGAAGAGAAAAGGTTTGGCTGAGATAGTCTTGACCCACCAGGTCACTGACCACCAGAATGAGCCCTGCAGAGTGACTCGTCTCCCCTACCTGGAGCCCTTCATGATTTTAATGTGTGTCTTACAAAACGCTGAAAAGATTAAACCTGATAATGCAAAGTTGGCTGATTCAGTCCTAAGTTCAGAGTAAGCACTTGGAAAACATATGGGTTTAGAATTCCCTTTTCCCTATGCATAGATATTAACCACACCTGAGGGGTGATGTTATAGACTGTGTATAGTATGCCCTCGCACTTCAGAAGAATACAATACCACCATTTCTGCAGCACCTATTATAATTCGTAGCCATCCCGAAGACTTCAAAGTGCAAGCCTTTTCTCTTTCTTCTTTAATATTTTATTGTTTTTATTTTATGTGTATGAGTGTGTATATTGCCTGCATGTGTATGTGTGCACCTGGACTTCCAGGAAGGGATACCCAAGCTCAGGAATCTAGCCATGGAGGCCTGAAGGGGACAGAAAAGAAAAGGTGCTTTTGGAATCTGGAACATAGGTGGCTGGGACGAGAGAGAGACAGAGAGAGAAAGAGACAGAGAGACAGAGACAGAGACAAAGAGAGACAGAGAGAGACTAATTTCTCCTCCAAATAGAGAAGCCGAATGGAACAAGAGGCATTTTTAATTTATCTGTTAATTGTTACATAAAAATGCTACATGGGATAACATGAGGTGCGTCGGTACACATACACACTGCAGTGTTGAAATCAGGTTAAACACACCGACCTTCTCAACCATGCATCGTTTCTTTGTGTTCAAACCTTCAAAACACTGTCACGTAGCGTTGTGAAAGGTGCCACTCATTACTGCTATCTGCAGTCACCCCACTTTGCAAGAGCACCATGGAACTCCTTACTCCAGCACCCACTGATCAGTCCTTCCCCCAGCCCTCCCTTGAGAACAAGAGGAACTTGAACTAGGAATCTTGTGGGTCTCCATGACCAACCTCACAAAGGCAAAGGCTTTGGCATCACCATGGTTCACTGGGCAGCGCTGGCAGAAGAAACAAGAAACCAGGAGGTAAAACACCACAGCTCTTAAAACACCCCACCCAACACACTAAAACATAAAACTGGGAGCTGGAGAGATGGTACTTGCTGCTGTTGCAATGAACCCATGCTACAGGTCATTGCAATGCCGTCAGCTACAGGAGATCTGACGCCCTCTTCTAACTTCCATGGGCACTGCACACACATGGTAGACATACAAGCAGGCAGGAAAACATTCATAAACATAAAACAATAATAAATGTTGGAAAAGGAAAACAAATCACAACACTGCAAATTAATCCTATGTAATATACAGTTATTAACATCTATAGACAGTTATTCTAGGACAAAGAAAAATATGCTAAATGAAAACAAAACTAAAAAACTAAGACAAAAAACACAATAAACTCAAGGAAATAAAAAGATAAACAGTTAAAGTGGAGAAGAAAAGGAAAGTGTTTTCACAAGAACAAGAGGCATGGGGCACGGCGGTGCTGGGTACCGCATGAGGTAGACAGCTTCCGTTGGCCGTTCCACAAAGCACATACATTTACATATACACATAACAGAGGCACGGGGCATGGTGTGCTGGGTACCGTATGTAGTGAACAGCTTCCGTTGGCCGTTCCACAAAGCACATACATTTACATATACACATAACAGAGGCACGGGGCATGGCTGTGCTGGGTACCACATGTGGTGAACAGCTTCCGTTGGCCGTTCCACAAAGCACATACATTTACATATACACATAACAGAGGCACGGGGCATGGCTGTGCTGGGTACCACATGTGGTGAACAGCTTCATTTGGCCATTCCACACAGCACACACATTTACATATACACATAAAAGTATGTTGTACATGATAAATAGATTCACATTTTCTTGTGAATTAAATGGATAAGGAAATAATCACAGGAGAAAATGACACTTTTCATCAAAGGGCAATGTGTGACACTGGAAGAATGGATCTATGTTTGAAATCAAATGTTTACACATCTTCACTCCGTGTACTGAAGAAGTTACAGGTGAATTAAAATGTAACAAAGAGCAAGTTGTAAAAATCACCGAAAATGAATTTGTATTCAGTTTTAACACGGATTACATATTGCTATACGTAAATCCAGAGAAAAAGATGCGTAGATGTGCATGTATTTGAAAATCGTCATTCTCAGAAGTCATGAACAAAATTGAAAGAAGAATTACATCCTAGAAAGATGCCTTCACGATCTAAGTGAACATTTCTCACCTGTACCGTACCACATCACATACCATATACCATATGTGTCCATATAATACTTTAATTAAACAAAGAAATGGGAAAACGATCTGCAAAGGATAAAGAGAAAATAAAAATATAAGAAAATATTCAGCACCATTATTCACCAAATAGATGCAAATTTTTAAAAAGAGATACAACTTTTGTCTACACCATCAGCAGAGATTCACACACATAATGGAGATTGTTACAAATGTGACCTAGTTTGGTATAAAATGAATTAATTTCATCTGCTACTAGTGCCAGGAGAACTTGGCACAAAACTTCTACAATGAGCTGACAATGTTTATCACAAACATTCAAAGTACTTCAGTTGTTTAGAAATGAAAATGCAATTGGGTTTCTCATATCTAAAATACACTGAACCAAAAGTGTTTTGAATTTCAGCTTTTTTAAATTTTGGAATATTGACATGCACGCAGGGTGATATCTGCCATATAGGACCCAAGTGTAAAGAAGTAATTCACTGATATTTCACACACGCCTTATACACACAACCTGAAATTATTTCACACAATATTTTCAATAACTCTGTGCATAAAACTGCTTCTTGACATGGAATTTTCCACTATAGCATCATTCCAGGGCTCCAAACATTTTAGATTTAGAGCATTCTGGATTTCAGGTTTTTTTTTTTTTATTTTACAAAAGCTTTTTTGAGAATTTCTTACATGCATATAAGGTGTTTTGATCAAACCCATACCCACTCCCTCCCCTCCAACATTCCCCCCTCTGAATAGGTAACCCTAAAATCTTTTAAGGATTAGATACAAGCTCCCAAATATTTTTGACATTTTTGGCCTTGGAACAGAGTATGTTGCTAACAGGCCCAAGGACATTTTGACTTTTAGCCAAGAAACTGGCTACTTTTCTTTGGGGGTCTTTTTACCCTAACTGCCTAGCCAATTCCTACCTCCTATTCTTATCACACCATCCTCTGAAGAGGTTACCCAAATTGCCAATAGGGAATAGGGACATAGACCGCTCTGGCTTCTTCCATGCTGAACAGGGATGCAGGGTGAGGCAATTGGGGGTTACCCCTTCAGTGGGTCTATCTAAAAGAGTCCCAAATCACATAACTTATCACTAAGGGGAAAAGAAAGTCCTTGAATCATAAATAGGAGATGTGAAGGAGAAGTAAAGGCAAGAGTAATTAGCATTACAAGTTCTAGACAGGGAACTAGAAAAAAGTCAGAACAGGGCAATTTTCAAATGTTCATATGAGAGTCCATTGGAGTTTCTTGACAAGGGCTTCCAAAAGCATCCCTCTATTGGGTTCCTCCTCATTTTTCTTTTGTCTTCCAAGGTTGAACTAGTTGGCTGGGAAGAGTGGCTGGATACTCAGGTGAGGGTGCAGTGACCCTGCTTGGCCTTCCTTTAATGAATGAGCACAACCATCATCAAGCTCAATTGTGACCATGTTTAGCAATCAGGCTCAGCCGAAGTCATGATGATGGTAGTTATTTCATGCAGAAGGGACTGATGTATACCACCATCTTATTAAAAGGACCTGGAATTTAAAAGGATTTGGTGCTATGTGCCACATGTGAGAGAGAACATATGTCAGGTTTCTTATGAGGGCATGTTCAGCCTGTAAAAGAAAAATATAACTTTAGACCTAAATCGCATGCCAACTAATTTCCAATTTAAGGATATCAGATGTAAAACACTTTCAGACTTTTACTTAAAGATGAATATTTTAAATATTTTAAATATTTAAAAAACCACTGGGTTTTTTTTCTTATATAGTCTATGGCCTCTGGGGGGGGATTATCATTCTATGTGGGGTAACTCCAATTGCTCACTCTCTCTCTCTCTCTCTTTCTCTCTGTTTCTCTGTCTCTGTCTCTCTGTGTGTGTGCATGCTATATGTAATTTAAGATGGAGATTTGAGAGGAGGAAAGAACAGATGATATATGAAGGGAAAGGAGGAAAAGTGGGGGATAAATTAGCGTGTGGGGAGGGAAGGCGTGCAGAGGAGGCAGGAGGGATGGGTTACACTGACAATGTGAAACAAAGAATCTATTATTTGGTAAGCTTTCTTAATAGTTTAATTTTAAAACTATGCTAAATCTTTATATTACAGATGAAGTCACAGACTCAGAAACACCTTCAATAATATGCCTGACACCCTCTGCCTAGAAGTGAGAAACACAGGACTCGGAGGCAGACGATAGCTTTGACTAATATAAAATGAATGGAGTTTTATTACATATGTGCAGAGAGTATTTTTAGCCCAAGTTTTTTATTGGCCCTTTCAGGGAGAGTTTTTTGCACATGGAGTCACATTTAATGGTCTTAAGAAGGAATGCAACCAGCCATGTGGTTAACAACAGAAATTTCTTTCCTTACGGATCTGGTAGCTAGGAATCCAAGTTGAAGGTGTCACCCATGACCGTTTCTGAGGAGTCCAGACTGTTCAGCTTGGAGATGCATGTCTCGGATATGGTCCCTCTTTCTTGTCAGCACATCAGTCCTATTGGACTCCAGTTCAGTCTGAAGTCCTCATTTTTACCTAACAATCTTTTTAAAGACCCTAATTCCAAAGCCTGTCACACTAAGGATCTGGGAGTTGGGTCTTTAAAACATGAATATGTAGATAGTTCAACTTGAATGGGCTAAGTAGTTCAAGCTCAGCTCCTAGAATCGTACAGAAATGCATTTCCTTACCTAACACAGCCAAGCTGAACACTTAGTAACCCTGGGGTTGTACAAACCCAGAGAGGCAGAACACGGCCCGTAACTTGAGGATTCCTCTTCTTTCAGAAGGACTAAAGATGGGCATACTGGCATTGGGTATGTTTGTGATCCCCCAAAGTCCATGTGTTGAAGCTTGGCCACAGCTTCTACTTTGGGGGGACATTGGGGAATCCATGGGAAGTGCAGCTTAGTAGAAGGAAGTTAGGCCAGTGCAGTGAGTATGTCCTTGAAGGGGATACTGGGAACTCAGCCACCTCCTCTCTTTGCTTCCTGACTCCTGGGAGGAGCAGTTTCATCCAGCTGTGCTTTCCCTGCCCTGAATTCTGCCTTGTCACAGGCTCAAAGCCACAGGGACAAGAGACCAAGAGTGAGACCTCTGAAGACAGGAGCAAAATAAACCTTTCTTCCTTTCAGGAGGACCTCCTCAGTTATCTTGTCACAGTGACAGAAAGCTGACTGGCACAGCAGTCATACCAAGGGCTCCAAGTCCACAGAGGATGCTGCATGCATAAGCAGGACCATTCAGATAAGCCTGGGAGGCATTCATGGCAGGTTGGTTGGAGAAGGTGACTCAGCTTCACTCTAAACCATGAAGAAGAATTAGCTGATCTGGCTTGTGTGCACAAACTAGTTGAAAATGTCCTATGCAAAGTAAGCTCCTGGGGTAATTAACAAGAGTAAGCGGCGGTGAGGCACAAAGACCGTGTGTGTCGCTGAAGCGTATCAACTGTTCTCCAGAGTTTGACAGAGACTCTGAAAGATTCTTAAGCAGGATAATATAAAATCTGCATGTTAAAAGAAAAACATCAGTCAAGATAATTGAGAAGGTGTACAACTGGACTGAGAGATAGAGTGGATTGACATATAGAAGATTCCAGAGTCAGTATCTGTAAAATGGGAAATGATGAGGGTCAGGATTAAGTCCACAGTATTGAATCAGCATCCTCAGGAAGGTTGGATCACGTTTAAAACACCATTCAGTTTATAATTACGTGCATCAATAAGAGATGTATTAACTACATCTTTTGTCTCTGTTCATATATGTGTGTATATGCATAAATAAACATACATATTAATGCATACTCAAAAAAGAAAAAAATGAAATTTTCCCATGGAACAATGTCAGGAAAGTGAAAGCCTATGTAGTCAGACGTCTGTAACATGTACACTATTGTAGTGTGTGGGGATAGTCCCTCCTAGCCTGCCTTATAACCCTGTTCCTGATGAGTTAATGCCACTGTACAAATTCAATGCTTTGTGTTGATATACTCAAGTAAAGGAAAGAAATAAAATGCTTTTTTAAATATTTTTTATTTTTTGTACATGTGTTTTACACACACACACACACACACACACACACACACACATATGCATGCACTGTGTAATGCCTGCAGAGGTCAGAAGAGGTTCTCAGATTCGCTGGACCTGGAGTTACAGATGATTGTTAGACACCATGCCGGTGCTTGGAAATGAACCTGGTTCCTCTGCAAGAGCAGCCAGTGCTCTTAACCACTGAGCCATCTCTCCAGCCCAGAAATAAGATACATTTGACAGCAACAGATTTAACTAGACTTTGTGTTCTTCAAGTGAGAAAAGAATTTGGAATGACTTTTTCAGGGTTTAACAATATTAAAAAGCCTAGCTTCAAATCACATAGACAACGTTTTATATGAAATTATGACACAATTCAATTAACCTTAACCTCTTAAATAGTTTTCACCAATATTCACAATAAACACTGACTACACTACACACATCATAAATATCAAGGTACACAATGGAAAAGAAAAATTAACTGTTTAGAAACCACAGTTGGAACAGTGGGAGCACCTACGGGATTTCTGAGCAGGAAGTATTGGTTAGAGGTCTCCTGCTATAACAAAACACCTGACAGAGGGTTTCAGTCTATCATGGCAGGGAAGGCCGAGGAAGCATCTCACAGCATGGCAGACAGGAAGCTCTTGCCTTATCATGAAGGGGCAAATGGAGGATGTGACTCCTAAGGACACACCCCCAGTGACCTACTTCCTCCTCCCAGGAGCCACATTCAGAGTTCCACTACCCCCTAGCAGTCTAGTCACATTTTAAATCCATCGATGGACTAAGTCATTTGTTAGATCAGCACTCCCATGATCTCATTGCCTGAGAAAGCCATCCCAGATGCACCCAGAGGTGAGCATTATCCAGCTGATGGTCCCAATTCAATCCGGCTGACAAGCAAGATTAGTCATCTCTCACAAGAAGTGCATTTCCCACGATGTAATTTGAATTACTTGCTGTCAGTACTCTCACAAGCATTTAAAAGGTTTCATTTCTTGTGACAAAAATTAGAATTTATATTTATATTACCCTCTTTAAGTTGGTTTAATCTAGTAAATCAATAAATGATTTGGCCACCAAAACTCTATTTCAACCGGTAACTGCATGTGACATCCAATTAGGTAAGTCTGGGATTTCTTTACTTCCCAACACTTTATCCTCAAACATTTAAAATATCAACTGTCATTCCCCCAATAAATTACATGTTTATCAAGTAAAGGCCAGTTTAGAAGCTCAGTGGTGATGAGAGGGCACCACCACCTCTGCTGAGAAATATCTTAGGAAGGCAAGGTCAGGAGGGGATTTCCATAGACTTTTGGATCTAGTATAGTTTGGTCTCATATAGGCCTTTCAATGCGGGCCTCTGTTCAGAATCAGACTGTATTAATGACTCAGTAATTGACTAACACAGGGAGACAGTCTTTACAAAAGTCTTTATTTGTAAACAGCTACTTGTTAAGCCAGTCATCTGCCTAGAACTAAAGATAGACTTGCAGCCCACATCTATTTTGTGATCCCCTAACACTGATTAACCTGGGGGGCGTCAATCAATCGACAGGCCACTAAAATTATGTTACTCCCACTTTTTTTTTTTTTTTTGGGCTTTTTGAGATAGGGTCTCCCTGTAGCCCCAGCTGTCCTGGAACTCACTATGTAGACCAGGCTGGCCTTGAACTCACAGAGACCCACCTGCCTCTGCCTCCCAAGTTCTGGGATTAAAGGCGTGCACCACCACGCCCAGCTACTCCCACTTTTTAATGTTTCTTGATCTCCTTTCTCTCTGACCTTACTCCCACAGGTATGAGGTAAAATGCCAGCATTTACCTTTCTAACTGCAGTCTGAAATCCAACTTTCCTATCCTGCATCAGTGACTGACCAAAATGATGTTATACAAATCTCACACTCATTTGACAATCTAGGATATCATTTATGTAGAAAATAATTCACAACGTCACAAAAAGTACTAAACACAACCATGTATTTCTAGAACCTGCCACTTTGGGTGATTCCCAAGGCTTCTGCATTTCCCTGTGAGCTTCTGAAGAGGAAAACTAGACCAATGATCAAGGGCAGGTAAACAGGCTTTAAGTCAGGTTATTTGGGGCAGGGGGGACATGATTTGCTTTTAATAGAATTCAAGTAGAAACACCTTATATGCATGTATGAAATTATCAATAAAGTTTTTGTAAAAGTTAAGAAAAAACGTCAGGCATTTTATTCTCAGTATGAGAATAAATCATGCTGTGATGAATTTAGCAGGTGCCACAATACTAGTTCTCTATTGCTGCTGTAACAATAACAAATGTAAAGACTTCAAAAGCATGAAATTATCTCACGTTTCTATAGTTAAGGAGTAAGGAATGGATCTCATTCAGGTGTACCATCAAGGTGGCATTTAGATGGATGAAACAGGCCAAATCTCAAAGCACTGGTAAGTGTTGCTGAAAATTCTTGAATACTTAGAGCACTGCTAATGCTCATGACAGGACTTTATTTAAGTACCTTGTTTAATGTTTAATTTTCCTTAAATAAGCTAGGATTTGGGGGCCAGAGTGATCTCACTTCCTAATCAACAGCTAACAGACCCCTTCCCTGGTAAATGGAGGATTGTCAGCCAACCAAACCTCTTTGGCCAGTAAGCAGACCCTCTTCTCAGCTTAGCTGCTAGAACACAAGGCAGACCCTTGGGAGAAGACACACTACAACCACAGCTGCTTTTGTCAAAGCTGACAACAGCTCCAGAGGACACTGTTCACTGTGACTGTAGAAAACAGCTTGTGCTAGTCTTTTTGCAGACACAAAACCTAGTGAACCCCAGATGACCCTCTAGCCATTTTCATCCGAGGGGTCAGGGGGGTCACCATGCTTCCCCTGGTGCCCCAAAGGTGGTACCAACATCCCTGCCACACTCCATCGTTCTGGCTGTCAAGCTGGTCAGCTCACTCTTTTTTTTTAAAATATTTTATTTATTATTTTTATTTTATGTCTATGAGTGTATTGCCTGCATGTATGTGAGTGCACCTGTGTAGTGCAATGCTGCGGAGGTCAGAAGAGCTCACTCCTTGAGTCACCCATGAAGCAATTTCTCGTGTTGCTTCTGGTGTCATATATTGGTTCATGGAAAAGCTGCATGTTCTGTTCTTGCTGACTTTTGATCTTTTTCAGCGGTAGAGCAGGCTGAGCTGGTCACATGCAGAAGGAGCCTCAGTAGTCATGAGAGGGAAACTAGAGAGGTCCAGAGCATGGCTGGGCCACACAACAAGGAGCAGAGAGGTCTCAGAAACAAAGAAGGTCGGCAGGGGTTCGGAGGACAGAAGAGCATGAAGAGGAGGAATGTTGCACACTGTCCACCAACAGGCATAACGTAGACAGCTGCCATCTTCCCAAGATGACTTACACCTGTGTGTCTAGGATCATCGCAGCTAAGCTGGCTGACTGGTACTCTCAATAAGAAAGGAGGGGCAGGGAGAGGACAGAAGAGCATGAAGAGGAGGAATGTTGCACACTGTCCACCAACAGGCATAACGTAGACAGCTGCCATCTTCCCAAGATGACTTACACCTGTGTGTCTAGGATCATCGCAGCTAAGCTGGCTGACTGGTACTCTCAATAAGAAAGGAGGGGCAGGGACAGTCAGCCACACCTCCCAGCCAACCAGTTGGCCCTAGTTGAATCAGGGGGAGGGACTAAGGGTATAAGCTAAGGAAGCCTGGGGCCGGTGTCTCACCATTTTGTGTGGCTGCAGGAAAATCATCATCCATGATTGTATGAAGACTTTCTGGTGTGACCTCAGGAAGGGAGCACCCATATTCCTGTAAGTAAACCCTCATCCATTGCTCTGTAAGTAAGCCCAATAAAGTCACTGCTTTCCCAGACTGTAGTTTGGTGAAATCAATCTTCTGTTTTAAGGACCAAGGTATGAGGAGGTGATGTTACTTGATGCTCTATCCATTGCTTCTGTTAGGTAAGGTTCACAAAGGCTACCAGCCACTGGCTGTTACAGCTCAGAGCTTAAGTCTCTGGCTCTAACCCCCGAAGCAACAGGGGTCTCACATTTAGAGTCTGAGCTCCGGGTCTGCCAGTCCAGACTTTTGGCCTTGGACACTTAGGTCCCTGGAGTGCCAGTGCTACTCATGAGTTCTACTGGGGAGGAGCAGAAAGCCCCAAGCCAGCCTCTTGGCAAACGTCAAGGACGGTTTGTTGTCCAGAGAAGAATTCATTTCCTTGCCTGGCCAATGCCCTTCTTCCTCCAGCTTCAAATCCAACAAGGGGTCCATTTCTCACACAGCCCACCCCTGGTCTGCATCCCTTCCCTTCCGTCCACATTTGAGAACCCTTATAACAAAAGCCTCACCTCCACAGTCGAAAATCATCTCCCCATTTTATGACAGATTGATCCGAAGGCTTGCTCAGCCCAAACCTCACTTGGATTTTGGATTTAGGGTTTTCAAGGAATCATGGGACAAAAACCATCTTCAGTTGTTTCTGAAATTCCTTCACTGGGGAAGATGTGAACAACATCTACTCCTCCCCCTAAGGTCACAAGGGTAAACCAAGGTTCAATTCCACCACAGTTCACCCTAGGGAACTAGTGAGTCGACTGGGCTTACTTCCTGAGCATGAGTTGGTCGGGGGTGTACTGACAGGGGTGTGTGTTCTCCTTCAGGTGTGGATTGTAGCACCAATCCCTTATATGTGAGTATATAAACTCTGATGTAACACCAGGATTCAGGTAAAGGGAAAGGACACAGGGAGGTGAAGGAAAAGAAACAACCTGAACAGGGACAGTAGGGAACAGATGTCACCTGAGGGAGGTGGGAAAAGTGGGAGTAATCGGCAGGGAGGAGAGGAGGGAGGGGCATGCAGGGACCACGGTGTGGGGGAGGGGAGTCAGGAGAGGAAAGATGGCGGGAGTCAGGAGGTATTGGGGGGACGGTGAGGATAATGGGGGCACAGTGACTAGGGAGGGAGGTAGGAGGGAGGACAGATGAGAGAACAAATGAGTGGAGCTGAGTGAATCTCAGGGACTAGGGAACCTAGAGGGAAAAGTGATGTCCTAGGAACCCTGTGAGACATGCACAGAGTGTCTGAACACTGATGCATATGTGTACCCGGCAGCTGCTTGGCAGGGAACACGGTGCCAGGTAGAAGACACCTCCCTTAGAGCGACAAGCATGCCGTACAGCACTCATCAAAAAAGCTTCTTTTCGCAAAGATGGAGGCTACCACAGAGTTGCACATCTGGTCAGGCACAGAGAGCAGACGTCTGAGAGATGCCCAGTACTAGGTGACACACCTGCAGTCGAATCTCTACAACTGAGGATCATGGGACATAGAAGAATAAGGGAGAGAGCGAGAACTAACACACCCCTCAACTCTCACCAGTGAGCTTCCCTTGTACATCAGAAGTCGATACCCACAGAAGGCTACAACTGTCCAAGTTTCGGAAGATAAGAGACTGCAGGGTATAGGATGGGACTTCTGTATGGAACCCCACCCACCCACGGCTCAGGGATCATTGTGGAAGAGGAGGTGGAAAGATTGTAAGAGCCAGAGCTGGTTCATGAAAACAGGGAGATGGAGGCTTCCAGGCCCCTCAAGGCTTGCTCATGTGAGCCTGTGGCAGGGGTGGCATCAAGCGGGGGACCCATGTCAGCTCAATTAAACAAGGGCCCAAAGGGGAGGTGAGAAGTAGGTGGCGGGCCAGCACTAACTGAAAACTAGTTGAGACTGGCTGCTGCTGAGTGAGGGAGCGTATGACCTACATACGATCACTGGATGGGCTGACTAGACTCCAGTGGACGCATTTACACTGAAGGACATTTGGGTACAAACACCTGAATGACTAGGACTCAGCATGTATGGCGGAGTGCATAGGGTTCAGTGGGTGGATAGGGGGAGGCATGGATGGGGGAGGGGGTCTGGGTTTGAGTGGGAAATAGTGTATGAAATTTAAAAAGCTCAATAAAAAAAGAAAACCCTCCTCCATCCCGTCCATAAGCACTTCAAAATTCAAAGAACGTAAAAGAGAAACATTGTTCCTATAATGTTTAGTTGATCTAAATTCTAGTCAATAGGCCAATTTTGGATCAAGTTTTGTGAATAAAATAGTTCATGTCATTTATAATTGTTTCTCCTTTTTCGTAAATTTTCTTTCCTTTTATGTGTGTGTGTGTGTCACTTTGGTGCGGGTGCCCTAGAGTTGGAGTTACAGTGGTTGTGTGCTCCTTCTGGGTGCTGGGAACTCAACTCTAGTCCTCCCAAGGGCAGCAAGTGCTCTTGACTGCTGAGCCATCCCTCCAGCCCCTACATCCCTCCAGCCCCTACTCCTCCCCACACCTCTACGTTCATGTCAGTGTCCCTACTTAACCTTTTATTGCCAGGCTCTGTTTTCAGATCATTTGCCAGGTCGTCATGTGAAAGTTGGTTAGTAAATTACCCAACACATGTTCTTGGATCTACATGAGTGGTTTTTCTAGTTCCGGAATGAAGAAAAGCATTGACCAAGGCAAGAGTGATGTTGCAGAGAACAGCTTTTCCTTGGAAAATACTAGCAGTGAATACGTTTTTCTGAATTTACCTTCAATTCCAACTGTGGTTTGCTACATGTGTGTGATACAAAATCTTTCTAGGATGTTCTACGTCACATAAAGCCTGAGATAAATGAACCCCCAATGAGAAAGATTCCGAGTGGTGCTGTGCCCAGGCACGTTCACAAGTTACCACTGCGGAATAGTTTACACATCTATGGAATTTTCTGCTCGTGAAGGAGCTGACATGGGCACAGGGCAACATTAGTTCTCTCTGGCCTTGTCAGACACACAATGCTCATGTTTCTGTGCTGGGACATTTTTCCCACTGAAGTCTCTCCTCATAGGAGACTCCCACCAGAAGAGCTCTTGGCTACAGTGATATTTTCTCTTCCGTGGCTGGAAAAGTGCCTGACTCAGCTTCTTCAGGACAGCCCTAGACTCTGCAATGGGATCTCTTCCTCCTCGCCACTTGGTCCTCTTGGGAGATACTGCTTCGAAAATGATGCCAAGCCAGTCCCACTTTGAAGTCCCTTAAAGCCATAGGAAGGCTCAACTGTCCCTCACCCCATCATCCACAGAAGTGCAGAATTCCCTGCTTATTTGTCCTGTGCCGAAATCCGTGCTCCAAGAGAAATATGTCAGGTCCCTGCTAGTGTTCACTTGAAACTCCCGGCCCTGGCTCTGGCGGAATGAAAACATTGCTTCGCAACATTGTTTGCCTTTTCCAGTGTTAGACCTTAAACCTCCTCCACTCTCCCCTCAAATTATTTCTTCTCTCCTGTTACCAAGTTCAAATAAGAAGATCGTTATTTCTGTGGCATTGCTACTGGTGCAGTGGACAGACTGCTTGATGGAAAAGGCCTGGGTTCCCGAGAGGCATCGCCCAGAAGAAGCAGTCGATTATGACCATGGACATCCAGCTCCATGAGAATGAGAAAGAAACTTTCAGTTATTAGAAAAGTTAGTCTACCTTTGTTAGTCCATTTCTCCTTCCGTTGTTGGAAAGGCCAAGCAGGGCACCAGGAGTGTCCAGGAAGCTGGAATCTTTATTTAGGCTGCAGCCTAATCCAGCAGTCTCAAACCTCAAAATTTGGACCCCCCCAAAGGGAAGTAACACATATCTATTATACCTGAGGCATTAAGTAACAGTGAGAAAGAAACTTGCATATTGATTACCAGTAAAGTCTCAAAACTAGGCAAAATATTATAAATTTAGAAAGAAAGCAAATATTAAAAAAAAAATCTTCTGTTTGAAAATCATTGCAGAAGTCTCCATCTGACACAACAGAACTGGGGACGTCCCATCAGGGCACAAGGCCAGTGGTTCTAGCTAGCTGTGTCAGTGTTCTAACCACAAATTTGTCCATTGAAATTTGCTGACAGAGCCTAAAAACAAGGATTAAAGTCCATATTTTTTGTAATATTTCATTAGGCTGTGCATCATTACTACAACGAACTGCCTGAGGCTGGACACTTTATCAGGCTCACAGTTCTGGAGGCTCAAGGACATGGCACTGATATCAGTTTAGCTGGGGTGAAGGACCTTGTTATGTCAGAGCTGATCCCAATTAGGGGATCCCTGACAGTCCAAGTAATGAGTGTATCAGAAGCCACCTAACTGGTCAACCAAAGAGCTTTTATTGAGATTACTAAAAGGAGTGTGAGGGCTTATTTACAGGAGCAGAAGTGACTCCAGCGTCACAAAAAGTGCACCCCATCACAAAAGCTGCACCCCAAAACTTCTGCACAACTTGCAGGAAGTAACAGGTCCCAAAATTCTCTCCAGCTCAGCTGCTCAGAGTCCCTTCTCCCCAACAGTTGTTTACTCCTATGACTCTTGGGTGGAGCCTTCCATAAACCTCCAAAGTTCCACTCTCCCAGGCCTGGGACCTTCGGTTCACCTCTGGAGTCTCCTGAGCCTCCATCTCCCTCCAGGAGGGAAAGGTTCAGTTTGGAGGAAACTGCTAAACAGACCTCACTGTGAGGGCATCACAAGGCAGGAACCAGGACAGGACCAAGAGGCGTGTGACAAAACAAGACGCCAGTGAAAGGCTGATGTGTCCAGAACTTCCCACGGCCAGCAGAGACCCCTCTGAAAGGCCCCTCACCATCACTGCTCTGTCACACTTGGGGTCGGGTAGGCATCAAGTGACCCCTCGGGAATCAAAATACAACGCAGAGCTATCCGAACTAAAGCAGACTTGAACCCCAGGGAGAGGAAAGGTGCGTTCTCAGGAAATACACAACCAGAGATTTTTATTCAGGCAGAAGAAAGAAAACACGGCTGGCACTAGAGGTGGCAGAGGTGAGGTCTGACTTGATGACAAAGCAGTTGGCCAAAGCAAACTGGTACCACAACTTGAAGACACACTGTGCGTCTTCTGAGCTGAAGCTCTTGTTAAGAGGATGGATGAAAGGAAACTCGAAGTGCACACTCCCTGATACCGGTTGTGTACAGCGAACACCCCACTGCAGACCTCAGCCTGTAACAGACATGGGCTCTTTGACAGGAGAAAGACAGTAGAGAGAAAAAAATCAAAAAGTTTAGATTCATGCACGATTGAAAAATCTGAATTATAGATCTCAGAAAATGAGATGCAGTTTCAAAACGCTTTGAGTGAAAAGATCTTGCTCAGAATTGTCAGAGACCATGCTGCCTGGCAGCCCTCCCTGCCCCCCAGGGCAAGCATCCTCTGGAGAACTTGCTGATCAGTCCTCCCTGCCCCCTAAGATAAGCAACCCTTCCGATGAGTTAAGATAAGTTTGAACAACCACCAATTTCCTTAGCCTGCAACCAGACCATGGCGCCAGGTCCCCTCATCCTAAGGGACATTCATTAACCCGCTGAGACAACACCTTCCCTCCCCTTCCCCAGCTAACTTCCCGCTTCAGCCCGTATAAGAATCCCCGTGGAAAAATAAACTTTGGCAGCTTGATCAGAGTTCTTTGTCTTGCTGTCATTCTTCGTGTCTCTTGTCCCATCATTCCAGGTCCCTGGGAGTTCGAGTCTCCGTCTCCCGCCCTGCTGGCCGGGGCACAGAATTTTAGTGGAACAGGGTGATTCAGTCTGTAGAACTCAGGTGTGCTGGATAGCTTTACTGTCAACTTGACACACCTGGGTTGAGGGAGCCTCCATTAGGGAAATGCCTCCCTCCATTGGACTGGCCTGTGGCCATGTCTGTGGAGGAATTTTCTTGATTGTTGAGTGATGTGGAAGGGCCCAGCCCACTGTGGGTGGTGCCATCCCTGGGCAGGTGGGCCTGTGTTGCATAAGAAAGTAGGTTGCACGTGGGCCAGGAGAGCAAGCCAGTAAGCAGCACTTCTCCACGGCCTGTGCTTCAGCTCCTGCCTCCAGGTTCCTGCCCTGAGGTTCCTACCTTGGGCTCCCTGATGAACTGTGACCTGGGAGGTGTAAGCCAAATAAACCCTTTCCTCCACAAGTTGGTACTGGTCAGAGTGTTTTGTCACAGCAATGGAGGAACAAACTGGAACGTCAGCTGAATGATAAGACCTGCCCATGCAGGATTTTGGGTACTCCAATGTCCCTGTTGCTTAGTTTGGAAAGACATGATACATTTCCACAAAGGAGATTTGAGAACCATGTTGTAGAAAGAACATTCAGTATGCTCATGAGCACCTTTAACTGGCTAGATGTGGAGACCAGAGTCCAGCACCTTTCTGAAAGTGTATCACCAAGGAAACCACATGACTCAGTTTACAAGCTTTTGATTATCTAAGCCAAGCTGGCTCTACTAGCAGGCAGAAGAGCAGTGCCACCCTAGGAAAGCACATACACTCCAACCCCGAAGACAAGGGACAGGCAGACAGGAACCAACCAGAGCTGGGGCCACACAGGAAAATGAGTAAATGCCTTCTACCCAGAGACGGTGGCAAAGTCCAACTAAAGGACCGAACTCCCAGACCCGAATCAGAAAACCCACATGACTCAGTTTACAAGCTTTTGATTATCTAAGCCAAGCTGGCTCTACTAGCAGGCAGAAGAGCAGCGCCACCCTAGGAAAGCACATACACTCCAACCCCGAAGACAAGGGACAGGCAGACAGGAACCAACCAGAGCTGGGGCCACACAGGAAAATGAGTAAATGCCTTCTACCCAGAGATGGTGGCAAAGTCCAACTAAAGGACCGAACTCCCAGACCCGAATCAGAAAACTTTCACAACAGCTGCCGAGGAGCTAATGCAACTGAATGCCACACACCCCTGTTCCATGTTCATTTCTGTTCTACTGGTATTTTCTGGCCGTTTTATTGATGTATAGTAGAAATTGAGGGTTAATGTGTCATAATTTCAGCTCTGAGGTCATACCATGAGGACCCACATCTAGACCAGAGTAGGCTTCAGAGTCATCCCAAGTATTCTAGTCTCTACTCTGGATGCAGAAAATACATGAATAGTGGGGTTGTGTGTCTTAGAAAGCTGGGAGTGTGTAATGGCAAAGAGCAGGGAATTTGTGAACATATGGGAATATTTTGGTGAATTCAAAACTTTCTTAGTCAGCACTTAAACATGCCCCAGACTACATGGCAGTTAGTGACATGATTTGGTCACACTCAAAAGTATGTAAGTGAAAATAATGTAACATTCTAGTTTGGGTCCCCCGTGATCTCCTTGAGATCATGTGATATTCAGGGCAGACCTTCAAGGATGAACTCATCCTGGATCCTACATAAGAGAGCATCTGACCAGGAACATGGCCACCGAGCTCAGTGTGGGCAGGAGACAAATGCTGCTCTATGGACTCACTGAGACTTTCGGTTCATCAACTCAGATTAATACATGACTTGGTATAAAAGTGGAACACATACTTCAACTATGCAAAGAACAAGACACATAAGCTCTTCAGAGAAAACTCTGATTTAGCTATTTATGAGCTGCGGGCTGCACAGAACTCGTGTCCCCTTTACTGTCCTTTCAGCCCCAGAGCTGATGTCACTTCTTTTGTTTCTGACATTGGTCACTGTTTCTGTCCTCTTTTATCTTGGTCAGGTTGGCGAGGAGATAATCAATTTTATTGATCTTTTCGAAGAGCCAGTTTTCACTTTTGTCAATTTTAATGCAATTTTTTTCTGTTTTCAATTGCATTCGTTTCTTCTCTAATATGGATTCTTTTTCTTCTGCTCGAATTCGGTTTAAATTGCTCCATTTTCTCTAGTTTCTGAGAACAAAAGCTTACGTTATTGATCTTTTAATCTTTCTTCTCCGATATATGCATTTCAACATTAGAAACTTCTCTGTCAGTGCTTGATTTCACCGTCTGTCACCAGCGGTCATGCTTTCTTAAGGTTTCTTTTCTGTCTCATAATCTCTTGTGTGTTGTTTCATTTGTAAATACTTATGGTTCAGAAATTGGTCTAACTTCGAAACTGAGGCCACTTTCCACGTATTTGTCTTTTTTATGTTTGTTAAATCCACCATTTACCTAGAGCTTTTGATCTGTTTCCCCTTTAAGTCCAGTTTTGCCCCGTGTATTTTGACACTCACTGTCAGATGCATGGGCATTTGAATTGTTACATCTTTGTACAGAATTGATGCCTCTATTATGTTGTTAGGCACCACTTCAGATAACCTTCCTCACTCTGAAGTCTGCTCAACTTGAATTTATATAGCTTTTCTGGCTTTCTTTGTAATTCTCGTTGGAATAGCATCTTCTTCCCTTTTAATTATAGAATCTTCATTTTCAAAATTAGTTCCAAATTTATAATGCATAACTGAAGCTGGTTATTGTTATCTGTAATCTACCTGTGTTTGCTCTTGTGCTTATAAATTAGCAGCGGTAGATTTGTGGTGTCGGGGTCTGACCCAGGGCCTCGAGCATACTAGGCAAGCTTCATCTCCAGCCCTGTCTTTCAATCGGAATATCTATAGCACTCATTTTAAAAAAACTTTACTAATATGACTCAGTTAATATCTACCAAGATAACTCTTTTCTACTTACTACATTAGTTTATTTATATTTAACAAAAAATATTCATGTTAGACATTTAGTGTTTGGTCCTAGACTCCTGTTCAGTATAATCTGTGCTTTTCTGCAGAGATTTATTCTGTGTTCATGAATTCGTTGTGTTCATCCTTTCCTTTACATCTTTAAGGAGCTGCTATTCTGCAGCCCTTCTGGTAATTCCCATGTCTGATTGGGTTTCAGCTAGTGACTTTCTATTACAAGCCATGTTGTCCTTCTTTGTGTCTTGTAAGTTTTCTCTTTGTGGTTACTGTAGGTGAGGTGATGAACCCTGGATTAGGATTTTATCTTCTTGACAAAGTATTCTGACAGGGAGATGAATTACCTGTCGTCTTTAATATTCTGTAGGCTTTCCTCTTTTTTTTTGGTGGGTTGTCTATTTTGGTTTTTCCTTAGTTATTAGGAATGTAATATCTACATAGCCACACAACGAAAATTTAAAATAATGATTCCCTATGTCTTTAGATTATACAGGTATAACAAAGAAATTGCCACAAAGAACAACTTTAGAAATAAAAATTAACCAAATACCATAGATTACTTTTTCTACTAACAACACACAAATAGCAATAAAATCTAGATGCTGTAGAAATGTCTCCACATTTGTAGAATGTGTAACCACGTTCTCATGGTTCCATTTCACAAATGAGAACACTGAGGCTTTTAGAAGTTAAGCACCTCAGTAAAGAAGTTTACCAGCTTCTCAGAAAGGAGACAGAGAGAGAGAAAGAGAGAGAGAGAGAGAGAGAGAGAGAGAGAGAACTACTGCTGAAGACAGGACAAACTTCGGACACAGGACTTGGAGCAATGGAGCTGGAACTGACCTGGAAGCCTCCTCCCTGAAGGCAGCTCTCACAGCTCCAGAGAGCACTACACAAGCTGCTAAGGGAGAATATTAATCAATGGTCCAACCCCAGCATTATGACCTGGTAACCCCAAAAATTACTGTCACAGCAAGCTACATTGGGGCCATAGTGGCACTTTTATCTTGAGGGTAATCAACAGCTACCCTAATTGGACCTAAAGTCCAGGCAATGGGAGGAAACTCATGTCTGGTACTGTAAACCTAGCCAAATACACATAGCTGGAGAGGTCATAGATCTTAGAGAAAACTCCAAGGCCATCACATCTCTAGATAAATGTAATTTCTTAATATGTGCAAAATATGGATCCTTAAATTTACAGACAAGTATCCCAGTCACCAACCATCAAAGAAGCTTCTTTTTCAACAGACAGAGATAATTACAGAATTCCACAACTGGTCACACAGAGATTGTGAATTGCCCAAACCTAAGTGGCACATCTAAGATGTGAGAGCTACCCCTAAGGCTCAGGGAACATAGATCAAGGGATGAAGAGAACACTAACGCATCTTTCAATTCTCATCAATGAAGCTTCTCCTGCAACAGAGGGCCAGGAACCTTTACAAAAGCACAAATGTAGAGAGTAAGGGTCTGTAGAGTGTGGGCCTTGGACAGGACTCCTATTATAACAGCCACCCAAGGCTCAGGGACCATTGTGGAAGAGGGGACAGAAAGATTGTAAGAGCCAGGGAGCAGGTGCATGACCATATGGAAACAGAGTCCTACAGGCACATGGGACCCTTCACACAGGAACCTACAGCAATGGTGTCAGCATGCACAAGACCCATGAAAACTCAACCAGACAAACCCAGCACGGAACTGTGGAAATGGGCAGCAGGTCCCAATCTTAGTCAAAGAATTATTGGTAGCTGATTACTGCTGGGTGAGGAAGAGCTGATCTTCTTAAAGGGACATTTCGTGATACTATGAATTTTTGTAACATTTTTATTGAACTTTTGTGTGTTTCCTACAGAACATCTTTAAGAGTTTCTATTATGTGCTTTTTAAAATAATTGAGCTTTTATTGAGCTTTAAATTTTATTTACAGCTTTTTATTGAGATTCTTAAATTTCATACATTTCCCACTGAAATCCAGACCCCCTCCCCCATCCATGCCTCCCCCTATGCCCCCACTGAACCCTATGCACTCCACCATACATGCTGAGTCCTATTCATTCAGATGTTTGTACCCAAATGTCCTTCAGTGTAAATGAGTCCACTGGAGTCTAGTCAGTCCATCCAGTGGTCGTATGTGAGTCATATTCTCCCTCACTCAGCAGCAACCAGTCTCAACTAGTTCTCAGTCTAGTGCTGGCAGGCTTGCTCATATGAGCCTGTGGCAGTGGTGGTGTTGGGAATGGGACCCAAGTCAGCTCAATTATATGTGTTTTCTTATATGATCTTATGTATTCCTTTCTTTAATTGATCAGTGAGCATGGCTCAAAAATTACTCAATAAAAATTAGCCATGTCGTATGAGGTATTTTACATTCCAAACAATAAACAGAAATGCAGCCCTTGCCTATGAACAGATGTATCAGTCAGACAAAGGTTTTGTCTCTGGTTAGAACTAATAGGGTTGTGTTTTCATGGTGGACTTTTGGCTCATTTTGCTCAAAGGGAAAGAAGGTGCACAGCAAGCTGTGCCTGGTCCTCCACCCTCAGCACTGCTCCCCTGAGGGATCCCTTCAGAAAATGTGAGACACATTTGGAGGAGCACGTGGAGCGTCAAGGAAGACATCAGCACAGCCAAGCCCTGGTGAGGCTGGGGCACCTCTGAGGTTTGCATATTTATTTAACATTTCATCCCAACTGAAGACAATGTGCTATGAAAAATAACTTCATTCAAGACTTAAAAGGATGGCGAGAGAACCCATGTAAAATACAACCTCATGCTCCAGTTACCACCAGCACTGAGCTTCTTGGTATAGTGTTTAAATTGTTACGATGGTTTCACAGACTTTTTGTTCCCAGATGACACATCCCAGTGTCTTAAAGAAAGCTGTTTTCTCAAAGAAAAATGTGGCAACCATGGAAATGTCCCACAGTTGCAAAAGGACACAGAAAACGTGGATGTCTGCTTTTAATGTTGGGGTTCTTTTTTTTTTTTATTATTATTCTTTCTAGCCAATTCAATCCAGTTTCACAGTGCTGTTAAATGGCATTTTTTTCTAGAGAAAATGCTGATCTAGAAGAAAATGTGTCACAGTTGAAAAGCTCAAGGCAGTAAAATAATACAACGGTAGAATCTCGGGCCATTACTGTGGCAGTAACAAACTATAGCAGAAATTTACTTTTCAGAATTCTGGAGGTTGAGCAATCCGAGGTCAAGGCATATGAAGACCCAGTGCGGCTTCACTGTAACCCCCAATGAAGCCCTGGTCCCCCACATATGTGGAGGGCTGCATACGATGTCCTCACACAGTTATGGGGTGAAAGAGGGGTGCCTGTTCATCAGGACACTCATCCAGTGTCTTCCTGATCCTGATCCCAAGGGCTCAGCTTCTTCAAACTGTGTCTTGAGAATTAACACGTGAATGTTGGTAAACAGCAGCAGTTCAGTGACATAGGAAAGGGATTGAGTGGGAAAGACATCAACATTGCCTTGCAATATGGAAAACACACAGATGACTGGATGTGGCCAGGAGGGAACCCTGAGCCCTGTGTGGCTGTACAGGGCACCTAACTCAAGTAGGTGGAAATTAATGACTGGCCACTACTGTGAGTGACCCCGAAGAGGGCAGGCGACAAACTCCTATGGGAATCTTATGAGCAGCTCTTCCCACTAAGACCTCTTTCTCAGAGAGTATCACAGCTGGCTTCTGCTGCCCTGGAAATGCAGTAGGCAGAGTCCAACAATGCCGTCCTATGATGTTTGCAGAATCCCCTCCCTTTGAATGTGCATGTGACATCTGTGCATATGATGAGATGTGACTCCCATACTACATGACACACAGGAGATTACTCAAGTGGACTACCCTGGCAATACATGTCCCTAAAAAGTAGATGCTCTATCGGCCTACAAGGAAGGAGCCCAGGAGATCTGAAACACAAGAAGGACTTGATATGCCCCGGTAGTCAGTGAAGACAGTGGAGCCAAATGCCTCAGGTCTGCCATTGCCTGCACTCTCAGAGCCTTGCCAACACCTACTGGAATTTCCTGGAATCTGAATTCTAATAAAGGAACAATTTCCTCCTCCTCCTC